>NC_061119.1:103149164-103149729 GCF_002878395.1 Capsicum annuum
TATGAATAGCTAAATTCATAGTTCCCAACAATCATGATATGATAAAATAAATTCACATTAGTTACTTTATAGTAGAATTATTCGAAGAATAATATGTTAAGAAGTTTATTAGCAAAGTGGAAACGGAGAAAAATCTCTAAGAACTATGCCATCCTAAAGGTGAAACCAATGAGGCAAGAAGCCGTGGCAGGGAGTAACCAGAGAAGAGGTGCTGTTTAAGGGAAAAAGTATCTAAATTACCATGCTAATAGTGACCGAAGAACATAAAATTTAAGAATAATCTAGTATATAGTAATCTAAGATGACCATATTTTGTTACAGGTATATTTATTTATGATTATGAATAGCTAAATTCATAGTTCCCAACAATCATTATATGATAAAATAAATTCATATTAGTTACTTTATAGTAGAATTATTCAAAGAATAATATGTTAAGAAGTTTATTAGCAAAGTGGAAACGGAGAAAAATCCATAAGAACTAGGACTAACCAGAGATATGATCATACCAGAAGATATTACACAGCAACAGGAGATACCCAGAATTAAGATACCCGATTTCTAC
>NC_061119.1:103149829-103268749 GCF_002878395.1 Capsicum annuum
TACTTAACCCAGAAAAACAATCTACCGCAAGAGCAATTAAAAAAGGATTTATTTAAGATGGATTACTGACAAGATATTGTAAAATAATTGGACACAAATATCCAGATCATCAATGTTCAAGATGTAATGGAGAAGATAACATTATTCCAGAAGTACACCTAGAATAAAAATCAAGAAGATGAACATGCCAGCTGGAAAGATAAGATAAAGAGCAACAAATACGACGAAGACATCAATGGAAGAAAACAAGATATAAAATTATTTACGTAAAATTTTTAGAATTGTAAGTTTTTATTGTATAGACTTTTCTTAGCCTCCTAGCCTTTTTTAAAGGCTATGGCACAAGTTTTTATTGTATAGACTTTTCTTTTTTAGACTCCTAGCCTTTTTGACTTTTCAAAAGGCTATGACACTTAGGATTCTAGTCTTAGAATTTTTTAAACGTGTAAAGACTCATCTAAGGACTTTGTAAAGATTTTTCATTTTATAAATGAAAGAAACCGAAGGCATTGCAAGGCAAGCCTTCATGTGTTGAAGCAATACTCTCTCTAGTCCACAACAAATATTTTGCTCAGTTAATTAAAAAACAGACATACTTTAATGGAAAAAGCTATGGAGGAACAAACTTCAGAAATATCAAAACTACCCGAACAGATATATTTATTTATGATTATGAATATCTAAATTCATAGTTCCCAATAATCATGATATGATAAAATAAATTCATATTAGTTACTATATAGTAGAATTATTCGAAGAATAATATGTTAAGAAGTTTATTAGCAAAGTGGAAACGGAGAAAAATCCCTAAGAACTATGCCATCCTAAAGGTGAAATCAATGAGGCAAGAAGCCGTGGCGGGGAGTAACCAGAGTAGAGGCACTGTTTAAGGAAAAAAGTATCCAAATTACCATGCTAATAGTGACCGAAGAACATATTATTTAAGAATAATCTAGTATATAGTAATCTAAGATGACCATATTTTGTTATGTACATGGTTGAAGGAAATATTTTGAAAAAAGCAATTTTATGAAAATGAATAATTATTTATCTGATGTGATGGTAGATAAATTTAAAATACTTATTTTGTATGCACTTAAAGATATAAAAGTAGTAGATATGAGAAAAATCATATTAGAAAAAGCATTTGGTAAATATTACATAACTAGAGTAAATTATATACCATACCTACCTAAATTCTCTTACAAATACTTACCATGATAAATTACATAAAATTTTTAGAAAAAGATATGAGAAACATACAGTTACTAGAAAAACAGATGAAAATAAATATAGACAAATACATGGAAAATAAAGATATAAAATATATAGAATTTCTTAATAAAAATATGCAAGAACTACTAAGGCTAAAATAAACAATTACAAAATATTATAATAAAATCAATTTTAAAAGATAGATCATCCAGATTATCTTAAAGTTTTAATCTTATATATACTTAAAGATATAGAAATTATAGACATTAAGAAAATAATATTAGAAAAAGTAATAGACTATGAAATTGAAACCATAAATTGGATAGAACAGTTATACCAAGAAATTTACCCAGAAGGATATTATTCAGATTAAGGAATGTTAGAATAAATTAAAAAAACTAGAGAAAATCAAGATAATCTAAATAAAGAAATTAATTATAGAAACCGAATTAGAAAAATAATGGAAAATCTATTGAAAGACTGAACCTATCAAAACCCTTAAAGTTGGCATCGAATTTTACCAATACACCTTGTAACGACCTTGCCCATCAGTTCGTTCTGGGCACATACCGACTCTATCCTAGATAGGAAAACTCTTACCACCCAACCATTCATTCTTTGTAGAAGATATTACAGTGCCCTCAAGTATAAATAATTAAGCAAACCTTCTGTTCAAAACAAACTTTACAAAAAGTACATTACGGAATTCTACTAAATAACTTTTCAGAACCTAGTCTAAATCGGTATAAAAGCACTAAGAAAATGAAAAGATGACCCAGGACCATTCATGAGTAGAACGACAGGAGCTACTGAAGAATAATCACCACTGTAACTATAGAAACTCCAAATGGAGATATAGTAAGTGTAGTATCAGTACAAATTACATGTACTGGCAGGTATCATTGACCAACCAGGATTTGAAACATATAACAATATATTGCAAATAAGAAGAGATCATGACAAACATACAATTTAATATCTAAACATAACCTACTTCAACCTTTCAAACCTACCATCCTTTGTTTGTTTAAGCAATATTACTTTGCCCTTAGGGTGTGATTAACTAACTATATTATATGAATTAATCAATCCTACAATTCTTACGCATTACCTTATTACAATAACTATACATACTTCTCTCTGTCCTCATTAATCTTCTTACTGGACAACTCTTGATTATTATTATACTATCATTAACTATTAAAATTGCAACCACCAAGATAATAGATAATATCAATAGCCTTCGAAGAAACGACACTACAATACACCTCAAGTATATAACTATACACTTGGGAGAGTAAAATTTATACACAATCCAAAACATAACTCATATCGCAACTATTAACATAATCAGTCCACTCAAAAAATCATAATATCTCATCAAACAACAAGTCCACAGAAGGAACCTTGATACATCACAATAAAACTTTTTCCACTCAAGGAACCATCAACAACCTATGAATATAAATGTGCATTCAAAGACAGATGATGAATGTATGTATGCAATATGCACAACTTCTCTTCCCCTTCTCAACTCATCACCAATAATATCATAATGTACTAACGTGGTACTCGATCCATTATCACAGTATATCACATCCATATTAGTGTTATCCAATCCTTTATTACAACATATCATATCCATATCGACGTAGTATTCGATCTATTATCATCTCATCATCATCAATATCATCAAAATCATTAAATAATGAGCTCAATATCTTCATAATCATCATCAATGTAAATGATGCAGTCAATAATTACAAGTAATGCCTGAAGGCAACTTGTAAACACCAATCAAAATCAAATATAAGCAACAACGGCCAAAGTAGAACTTACAATTCCTCACAACCTAGTAAATATAATCATTATTCATAAGTTTATCATTTCAAGAACACCAACTTATCCACTAATAGAGGAAATCACAAGTATGCTCGAAGCTCAATTTACCCCTTTCTCAATTGAGAATTATCAAAATCAATCATCATTTACAAACATGTCCAAAAATTGATCAATCGAGAATCCATTTTAGGAATTTACATTCCACCAAGATTGATATCTATGTTTCAAATCATTCTCTTATTTCTTTCACCAATTTAACTTTCTTTCATTCAAATTGAAAAAGGTAAATTTAGTTACCAACTAGTAACCCATACACTTAAGTCATCCCTACACTCAAGTCATCACTAAGTTCAAGGCACTATTCCCCTTTAGTCGATCATGCAACCAATAGGTTCTGTTCAACTTATAATTTCATCTAAAATTATTTAACTTTACATATCTTACTTCCTAGCACATAGATAAAGTTAACTTTAGATTCTTATGTTATATCATCACCTCCTCTTATCACAATCAATCTTCCTATTAATCTTCTAGCAAAAATATCTCATACTTTAATTATACATAATATCAAGTTCAGCATTTTTAAGGTAGTAAAAACTAGCTCTACATATTAGGAGGACTAATTCTTCTGTACACATTAAATTCTATCAATCATCACGTAAGTCATATAAACATAAACATCCATTAAGAGATCCACACAACATACTATATCACATAATTATATTATTATTTTAATAATTCATATTTTATCCATCCAAACACCGTATCTATAGGCTTAGACATAAAATCGTCCATTAACTACAGTTATCACATGCAACTAATCTCAGTCTACTACATATTAAATCATACCTACCTTGATCCAAAATCTCAGAACAAGCAAGCCGCATCAAAATTTCTTTTCCCTTTCAGTCATGCTTTCATTAGCCCAAATATATAAAAATCACAAAATTATAAGATTAATTAAGCAATTAATCTTTGAATAATTAATTTAAAAATTTAGTCCACTAATTCTACCCTTATTCATAATCTAAAATATTACCCACGAGTAAATTACCCATTAAAAAGCTCGATCATATCAACCCATCTCCATTAATGGAGTTTCAAAGCTAAAGGTTCTATTTTTATAAAATTCAAGATTTCTAATCACCAATTTTATGTTTTTTAATCATCAATTCTTGCTAGAAATTGTCAGCTAACAATCTAGAAGTAATTCAAGGTGATATTACCCCAATCCATAGGTTTTCCCCAAAATACTATGAACTTAGGATTTGAATTACAGAGAATTACATCATTAAAAATTGTTCTAAGGATACTAGGATCTTAAAGGATTGAAATAAGATGAAGATAGTGGAAAAATCTTACCTCAATAAAGAATTTTCACCCATGAAGATGAAAAATTGTCCTCCTAGGGCTTTGAGATGAATTTTTTAGTTAAAATTCAAAAACCCATATAAAACACTATTATAAATTGACCAGTTATTACAACAACGATTAATTTCTCAACTCAAACAGTTCAATAAAATAGACATAATATTTTACTTAAAAGGCGAATTAATAAATGGTTGGATGCCTTAAAAATAAGACTCAATGATCTTTGATTTGAAGGGTATTTGGCCTCATACTTTTTATATTCTAGGAGGTATAAGTGTTTGAAGTAAAACCTAGTTTAAACTTAGTTCGAAACTCAATCAGTTTAATACTTTCAACTTAACTTTGTGCTATGAGTATTGCATGACTTTATGTCACAACCTAATTTCTGAGTCATGCTGGCACTTACTTTATCTCACTAGTAGGTAAGCCAAACCGTTGCCTGGATCTATATATAATGGATAATTTGGTAGAAAATAACATAAATACTGGAAATATGCAAGTAAAAGACTTACAAGCAATAAATCATGAAATAGTAATAAGATAGAAGAGAAATAGTAATATCCCACGACATAGTAATGCCATTAATGAAACACTTTGGCTTTGGACCCTTAGAAAATTTCCTAAATTGAGCATTCTGGACATCATATGACTTGTGTATACTAGTCGTATGATGTGGTACAGTTTAGGGTCCCTCAATTCGTATGAAAAGTAGTGTGGTTTGGTTGGGTTCTATCCAAGGTAAGAGTAGTATGTTGCTAAATCATATGATGCCCTAGGTTTAGTCTAGAGGATTCTACCAAGGGTATGGGTTAGGGGGTACCAATCATAAGATTGGATATGAGTCGGTCTAAGAACTCATATGTTGGATAGTGTTGGGTTCCAAGTGGATGTCAAGGGTTCGAGTGGTAGGTACCACTTGTATGATAGGTTATGGTTTGGGTAGGGTTATCGTACCCTCATGTGTACATGTTTTTAGATTTTAAGCTGAGGGTATTTTAGACATTTCCCACCTTAAAAACTTTAAGTCCCCATATCTTAAAACATATTTTGGACTCTCATAACATACTTTGAAAGAGAAAAATACTCTTAAATCCTCTCTAAACTCTTTTTTGAAGATTGGGGCTAGGGTTCTTCAAAGTTGTTCATCTAGAGGCTCTAAAGTCAAGTTTCTTCCGTTAATCTTCTTGAATAAGGCATATGACTATTCCCTCATTGTTAGTTCATAAATATAATATGTTTTAAAGTGTGATTATGATTCTTAAATGGCGGTTTCAAAAACTAAAATTGACGGTTTTGTTGCATATTGCTGAGTATTGTTTACTCTTTGCTTAACTTGTATTTATAAATATTTTTGGTGATGGTTTTCATAAATGAGTGCTTGGTAATTTTAATTTAATAAATGGGTCATAGGTAACCCTAAAAGTATTTGTGAAAATTCCTAAGAGAATAAACTAGTCTTACATTAAATGATGTTTTGAGCTAAGGCATTGGCCTAGTAAATATGGATAATTGGTAAATAGTTTTATAAAGGCCTTGTTTGCCATGTAATGATTTGAATGGTAACCTTGGTGATTTAATTGACAAAAAAGGTTTGAGCCCCTAAACACTAACTTGATTTATGTCTTTGTTAGACAATGGGTTCGAGTCCCTAATATTTGAATTGAATAAGTATCTTTATAGACAATAGGTTAGAGTCCCAAAGTCAAAATAATGATTGTTTGATTGATAATTGTAATGGAAAGAGGTATACTTACAAGTAGTGTTGGTATGACGATACCAATAAAGTGCTTTTGGTAAGTAATTGGTTAATGGTTGTATATGTGAATGAATATTTTAAATTGGGATTTAAGAGAGGGATGTATAGCCGAGCCATGAAAGTAAAGTCTAAAGGACTAATACTAGAAACTATGCTAGCCGGTGCGGGTGTCTTATGACTGGGTGGTTCGAGTCCCCCGAATAAACATATGAAAGGAAGGTTCAAGTCACTCTTACTACATATATTAGTGCTTCAGTCACCTTGATTATTTTGGGAGGTTCGAGAGCCCATATAGGCATATACGGTTATGGATATTCTCTAGTTCGTGTGGCTATACACATTGGGGCCCTTCTAGATAGGGGAGAACTGGGCCTAAATAGCCCATGGGTGCCTTGTTCTATGATGGTCATGCTACATATCCCGGGTTATTGTTTTCTAAGATCATTCTAATCTTGTTCCCTACCCCGACATATTATATATATATAAGTATGTATTGCATTGGTTATATTCATTTGGTGGATTGGATTTGAACTGTTGGAATTATTTTATCCTTATCCTTGAGTTACATGCTAGATCTACAACCTCTAACCACCTTCTATGATGTATCCCCATGCGATGCAGGTGTTGGTCATACTACACCTAATACTCAGTGATTGGACCTAGGAACAACTTATGTTGACTTAAAGTGGTGATCTTCCATACGTTGGAAGGCTCCATTTCTTGTTTTTGGTTCTTATGTTTTTATTAGTTTAGTCTTAGACATCGATTTTGGGTATGGTCAGAGGCATGTACCGACTGAATATTGTTTGGATTTTGAATAGAGGCTTTGTGAGACTACTATGGGTTGGTATGGACGGTGTCGACAATGGCGTCAGCCTTGGCATTGGTATTAGTATTAGGGCTGATACCATATAATTGTATTTGATTGATGATTGTTCCATTTCGTTATGGTATGGATATGGACTTGGTTATTATTTTTGTTTTGATACAGTTGTTGGTTGAGAATTGGATGGTTAGACTTGTTTTGGGTTGTATATGGTCTTGGACCTATCCCAAAGTCTTTGTATTGATTGATCGCTCTATCTTGTTATATGTTCGAAATTCCTCTTACTCAGGGTATATGTTGGTTGGTTGGATAGGGTAGCGGGACGATCTCCTATCCTTTTTGGGCTTGAGATTCCCATTACGACAAACCCCTGGTTTAGGTTATGTCAAGTACAAGAGCCACTAATTCAAAAGATTATGAGTACTATTATAGTTAAATATACACCAGTTCAAAAATAAAAAGACTAAGCAAAATATAGAAGATGGAGAAAAGGTCAACTCTGGGTTTGAGAGCTCACCCTGTCTCCGAACTTTGGCTCGCACGATTAGAGCATCAACAACAGCAACTAGTACTTGGATCTAGATAAAAAAGGTACAGGAAGTGTAGAATGAGTATTAAAGCTATGGGACTCAGTAGGCATCATAGGCCGACTGAGCTAAATAATCAAATAAATATAATCAAATGTGAGGTAAATAACCTAAGTCAAGGTAAGAGGACAAACCTAAAATAACATTCTAGGTACTATAAGTAAGTAACCAAAATAGTAACATTAAAGGAAAGCCCCATAATCTAGACCCAATGCGAGCTTTCATAAATTCGGAGGGTACAATCAAATAGATGTAATCACCAAAACTATACTAATTAATCATATCTCAAAATCGTACTCGTAGATCCTTCCATACCATAAATACCAAACTCAAACAAGTTTTATAACCAAAATAAATAACCTCTCAATGTTGTACTTGAATCGAAATGTATATCATCATTTGTCAGACTTGAATTGGAACTAATATCATGAATAATGTCAAAATCGAATAATTCTTAATATCATAAATCACTAGAATAGAAATGGAACTAATATCATCTCTTAAGAATCAACATAGCATAAAGCATCATGTATCTTACCTCCCCAAGGTCTAAGTATAGATTTAGATGATATAACACGTCTATAAAGTCTACAAGGAGCTAATAGTCTTGGCCTAAGGTGGATTGGAAGGGCCCATTTATAATCCCTGAAATCCATTATAAGGTAAATTCTATCCCGAAATAGGATAGGGTATCTAATTTCACTAATAGATATTAAATAAGATACATTTTAGTCCTAAGATAGAAATTCTACGTAGAGAATGAGTAACTGAGTCAATTATACCTAATTTACAGTTCCTTAATCGACTAAAATAGTTAAATTATACTAAATATACATTCAAGACCTAATTTACAACCAACATCTAGCGGATTATCAAAAATATACTATAATTAATCCCAATCTAAAAGAAAAGTAAACTTAGCATACTTTGACATCAAAGAAACCCTGGTGAAATCTGCTAAATCGATGATTTTCCCTTTAGAAAAGCATTCGGACGATGCCACGCTATCAAAATGATAATCTACTCATTAATACGAGAACAATGATACCCATATTGTATTTCTATGCTTTAGATTCAAAAATCACGTAAAAATATCATATGGGGCCTGATTATGCAATCACACTTTCAAAACGATCAACGCATCCCTCTAAGCTTAAGAAATATTTACCACTCAAGAATGGGTAAATTTTGAGCTTAAATAATGCTAAAATCATCCTATCAATATTCTAGGGATTTTGAAAATAAATTGATAAATTAATCATGAATTAAACATAAACTTACCTAGAATTCAACATGGAAGTGATAAATTCGAGCTCACAAACACCCCAAAAACTCCTAATAATTGTCTCTCCCAATTTCCCATACCCTCTTGGATTTTCACTCTTGAGACTTGTGAGAAAAATGAGAGAAAATCAGGTGAGGGAATTCAATGCCTCCCAGGTGCCACTTAAGTGGACACTTGACCGCTTAAGTGATCACCGCTAAAGAGGCCAAGTAACGCTAAAGAAGTACCCATTTGACCTGGCATATCGCTTAAGCAGACTTTTTGGGGCCAAAGCAACATTCTTTTTAGTGGTCAGACTACTACTAAAGTGGCTCGTTGGGTAAGCTAGCGCCGCTAAAGCTGGAAGCTTGACGCTAAAGAGGCCTCTGCAATAGCGCCCAAAGGGCCACTTTAGAGGATGCACTAGCTGAGACTGGAAATTTTTCTGAGTTTCCACCGACCCCCGGTATTTATTCAAAATACCATGAACGCAAATGAACTATGCTACCCTATCAAATTCGACATTTCGAACTCAATGGTGCAATTAAAATTTTTTATCCAAGGTCGTTTTGGTGAAAAGTAGGCTCCACATCCATAGGCCATTTTATCAACTTTCAGTCAATAGCTTAAAACGAGTCTAAGAGCCTTGGGAATTGTACCAAAGATCCCCTAGCCTAAAATTGACGTTCTAGAGCTGATGAAACTGTTAGAATTAAGATATGAGGTTGTTGAACTAAAGTCTACGCCTGATATCCATGTCTTACCAGCGAAGACTTCAAAATATGGAATTGTCTCTAAAAACTAACGAACTACTCAGTAACTAAACTGTCAGCTCCAATAATCTATATATGACTTGGGGAAGCTATAAAAAGGCTCTAAATGAAGAAAAGGTATGGAAATTATAGAAAATGACATGAAGGTCATTAAAATATCCACTACTAAAGAGCTTTTGTCTGCAAAAATGTAAAGAGTTATGATGTACGTGAAGGCTCAAATTGGTAAGGATATTGGGCCCACATCACTCTCATTCTCCTAAATAGCCTCTTCTATTAGAAAGAGTCTTCACTAAATCTTAACTACTAGAGTTTCTCTAGAGCACAACCGCCTAACATCCCTGTCTAGTATGAACATCGGCTCCTTCACAAAGGTCAATCTCTCTTCTAGCTGAACCGAGTCCTACCAAAGCACATGAGACTCATCGGGAATGTACCACTGTAAATGGTCTACTATATCTAGGGCTGAGCTTGCCTTTCCTCCCAAACCTTATCATACCCTTCATGGGTGACACTTAAAGGAATACCCAATCTCCAACTCCAAATCTCAAGCCACAAAGTGTACAATCGGCATAAGCTTCTACCTACTCTAAGTTGCGTTCAAGCTATCCTGAATCACCTGGATTCTATACAACAGATCCTGAAGCAAGTTAGTACCACAGGGTATAATCTCGAAGGTCTCGAACCATCCAATTAGGGATCGACAATGACTACCATATAAAGCCTCAAATAGTGCCATATCAATACTTGAACAGTAGCTATTATTATATGTGAAATCTACCAAAGATAAATATTGCTCCCTTTGACCTCCAAAATCCATAACACAGGCTCGAAGCATATCCTTAAAAATTTAAATAGTACGCTTTGAGTACCCATCAATCTAAGGGTGGAAGATTATGCTAAGATCCACCTGAGTGCCCAATTCCTCCAAAAAAGCTCTCCAGAAGCTAGAAGTGAACACTAAGTCCTGGTCTAAAAGAATAGATATAGGAACTCCATGCAGATGAACAATCTCATGAACATAGATAGGAGCTAACCTGTCAGCATTGGACATTTAGATAGGAATGAAATGTTCCAATTTGGTTAATCGATCTAAAATAAAACAAATACCATCTAGACTCTAGGAGGTGTGAGGCAGACCACTAACAAAATATGTGGTAATTCGCTCCCACTTTCACTTGAGAATGGGTAATATCTAAATCAAGCCACCGGGTCTTTGATGCTCGAAGGCAATAAGCTACAAAGCCTACAACATCTCTCTTTATGCCACTCCATCAATAATGCTTTCTCAAATCTTTATACATATTAACTATACCAGGGTGAATAGAATACCTTGAGCTGTGAGCCTCACATAATATAAACTGAATCAAGTCACCAACCCTCAAAACACAAACGTGGCCATCAAACCTCAAAACACCCTCAAAATTTATGGTATCCCTCTCGGACTCACCGCTTAACACCTTATCATATATAATACAAAATATTATATCCTTGAAATGACGACGCTGGATCTCCTCAAATAATAAAGTAGACTTTGCCTCAACATTATCAAGAATCCTCCTGGGGTTAGAAATATCAAATAACACTATCAAGTTGGTTGAGGACTGGATGTTCCACACCGACAACATCTGAGAAACTGAAATATAATCTAAGCTACCCATACTCATCACCTACTGGATCAAGTTATTCAATACCACGTTTGCCTTGCTTAGATGGTATAAAATAGAGATGTCATAATTCTTAAGCAGCTCTGTCATCTATGCTACCTAGAATTAACCTCTCTCTGGGTCATAAGATGTTGAAGACTGTGATGATTGATGCAGATCTTATAATGAATACCACATAAACAATGCCTCTAAATCTTAAGCATGAAAACTACTGTTGCAACTCCAAATCATGAGTAGGATAGTTGCAATCTTGTACCTTTGAATGCCTCGACGTATAAGCAATAACTCGACCTTATTGCATCAATTTACAACCTAAATTAATACCGAACACATCATAATATACGATGAACAATTTACCCTCTACAGAAAGAGCCAAATAGAAGCTGTAGTGAGAAATCCCTTGAGCCTCTGAAAGGTCAACTCACACTCCTTGGACCACTGGAAAGGAATCTTTTTAGGTAAATCTAGTGATTAGTGCTACAATAGTAGCAAAACCCTCAATAAATTGCGTGTAGTAACCGACAAAACTAACAAAGCTACAAACCTCAGGCGGATATGTAGCCCTGGCCCAATCACGAATAGCCTCAATCTTTACTGGGTGTACCATAATCACATCCTTAGACATCACATAACCTAAGAATGTCATTGACTCAAGCCAAACCTCACACTCTGAGAATTTAGGAAAAAACCTATGATCTATCAAAGTTTAGAGCAAAATAAACAAATATTGTATATGCTCCTCCCTACTTCTTAAATACATAAGGATGTCATTAATGAACATGATTATGAAAGAATCTAAATATGGCCTAAACGTGTTGTTCATCAAATCCATAAATGTTACTGAGGCATTGGTTAACCCAAAGACATTACCAAAAACTCGTAATTACTGTAACGAGTCCTGAAGGTTGTCTTTAGGATGTCCTCAACCCAAATCCTCAACTGATGGTAACAGACCTCATGTCAGTCTTACAAAACACTGCTGTTTCTTGAAGCTGGTCAAATAAATCATCAATATGAGGCATAGGATCCTTGTTCTTCGCCATTACCTTATTAAGTTGTTTGTACTCAACGAACATATGCAAGGAACCATCTTTATTCTTTACAAATAAGATAGGAGCACCCCAAGGCAACATACTTGATCTAATAAAATCCTTACCCCAAAGATCCTAATGCTGAGAATTCATCTCCTTAAGCTTGGCAGGATCCATACAATAAGATGACATAGAAACAGGTCAGGTGTCCGGATCAAGATTAATAATAATCTCAATATCATGCTTAGGAGAAAGACATAATATATCAGTACGAAAAACTTCAGGAAACTCACGAACTATAGGAACAAAGTCAAGAGACGGACTCTCCACATTAATATCACAAATATAAGTGAGATGTGACTAGCAACCCCTTGATATAAGTCTCCTATCAAACATAAGAAACAATAAATATCAGCTCATGACTAACAGATCCCTTCCACAACACCATGGGTATACTGAGAATGACTAAGGTAATAATCTTTGCAAAATAATCCAAGACCATATGATAGGGGATAACCAGTTCATGACCAGAATCATATTGAAATTCATCATATCTGACACAATAAGATTAGCCTGGTATCAAACTCTCAAATAGTCATAAAAGATCTATAAACTTGATCCACTACTAAAGAATCACCCATGGGAGTAGATACACACAGTGACACAAATAAAGAATCCCAAGATAACTCTAACCATAGTACATAATAAGTAGATACATAAGAATAAGTGGATCTCAAATCTAAAGCTAAATAATGGCACACTAAAATCATACCTGTATAAAAATATCTAAAGACTATGACTCGGGTCTACCAGGTATGACATACAACTGACCTTGCCCACCACTTGAATGGGATCTTGAACGATCTTTTGTCCTACTTGAGAAACTCTACGAGCAACCTAGGGACCACCCTAATGACCCTATATACCACCTCTAGCTAGAGGTTAAATTGCCCTAATCGGTGGAATACTTTGAGCTGCTGGAACAACTGCCCTACACCTAGGACACTCTCTAGGGAAATGACTGAAGTACATACTATCATAACATGCCCCTGGCACTAACCCAAATCCAAAATATCTAGATTACCTAAAATAGCTACCTCGACTAAAATACCTAGAAGATGACCCACTCAAAGGTTGAGCATTACATTGTCTAGGATGATAATTGTAGCTATACTATCCTCCATCAATAATCTGATGTACAATATAAATAGGCCTACTAGATTATCCCTAATACTGATACGACTGATGCATAGGCTATCTACCATAAGAACTACTACCTCTGATTTGTGAGTCACTCCGACCCCTAAAAAAACTACCTATCATGACCTTTTATTTTTACCCCCTTAGGAATCGCGATGTAGATCTACCATAATCTAGGCACGATAAAAAACTTTAGCAAAAGATCTACCAGTAAAAATCAAACTCTACATCACTATATAGAGAGGAAGTCTCAATCCCATAGCAAACAACAAACTTGCTCATACTTTATCGATATTATAGTTGTAGTATGTTTGGCTAAATCATAAAATCGAGCCTCATACTCTATAACAGTCATGGATCCCTGCTCCAAACTCAAGAACTGGATTCTTAAACAAAATCTAAGACTCTGAGGTATACACTTCTCTAATAAAATCTCAAAGAATTGAGTCCATGTCAAAGGAGAAGATCCAACTAGACCAGAATCAAGATAAGCTCTCCACGAATGTTGTGATACCAAATCCAACTAAAAGGTAGGGTAGTCCACACCATAAGTCTCAAATAGTCTTAAATTATAAAGCCTATCCTCATAATAAGCTAATAACCAATAAGCATCATCACTTGATTCCCCGAAAAATATAGGTGAAGTCAATCTAAAAAATATACCTGACATCTTTTTCTCCTTAATAGACATAGCAGGATGGGCGAATACTAGCTGAGTAACTACTGATGCTGGAGGAATATCAACTTTAGGAGATATAGTATAGGCTGTGCTCCTGCCTTAGTACCACTCTGGTCCAAAAATTGTGCACCATTAGATGGTGCACAACTAACTAAACTTAAGAGATGAACCAATACAACCTTGAGCAGTGACATAATAATAAACCCTGATAGAGCCTAGGCTAGCCCTTAGCCCACCACTAGCTAGAGTAAAAAAATATCTGTAATGGAACCAGAAATAGGGTCTCTCCCTATTCTGGTCTTTGACTAGGGTTGTATTTCTTGGTATTCCTCAACCTATAGGTTATCCATGTATTCCAATAGGATCCCTAGTCGTGGGCTCAAGGTCTACTTCTCGTGTAGCAGTAGAACGCATCCTAGCCATTTATAAAAAAGTGAAACCAAATGAATATTTAAAAACCAACTTAGAATCATTACACAAAGTGAGTGAAATAAGTGTTGATCTCCTAAAAATGTCCTATAGTCTCTCAAATATATGAAATAGACATTATTATTTTAATGTGCGTGACTCTACTAGACACTTGCTCTTGAACAACAATATTGGTGAACTTAGCGCTCTAATACCAATTTTTCATGACCCAATTTTTGAATTATGATGACATCTACATTATCCCATCATTAGGTAAGTAAAACCATAGCCTGAAGCTAATAGTAACATTTTCAAAAATTAATTTTTGAACTGGCAATGATGTGGCACTAATGTGGGGATGATATGTCGTATTTGTAATACACTCTCCATTATGAGAGTGGTGTTATATTTTTAAGGTGGTATTTATTCACATAAAAAGGATTTGAGGGGTGGGGGGGTAAACAATTATCGGTAGTGATAGTGATAGACAAGTGTTAAAGTAAGTTACTATAGTACCCCATACTTTTTCTAGCTTAAATTCGTCCCTAGAATGTTAAGAATTTTCTTCAAATATAAATATCATTTATTTCATACGGTATTTTCAAGATTTTGATTTTTCATTATATGGGAAATTGAGTAAGCTTTCCATTGATACCAAATTCGCCTAAATCTGACACTCGGTGGCCAACCAAATTGGAAAAAATGTTACGTTTTCTAGTTTCGTTCAACAATTTATAGAGGGTATTTTGGTTAATTCCTAAGGCCCTAATCCATTTTAAACATGAGATTAATCATATTTCTAATCTATTTTGCTCATTATTCATCATTCTCTTCAAAACCAAAACCCTAGAAACCAAAATCCCCTTCTCCAAGAAATCAAATTCCACCATAGATTCTCCAAGAAAGCTTTAAATTGAAGATTTCCAAGACAAGATAATCAAGACCTCATCTTCAAAAACTCGATTTGGAGTCAATAACTCAAAGTTCTTCATCTGATCATCTACCAAGGTATGTGGGGTTTGAACAAGGATAAATCTTTCATCCTTGTGCCCAAAACTTTATTTTTATTACAAATTTACTGTAATTTATATGATTTCGCATGAATTTCAAGTTAGGGTTTAAACCCATTATAATTATTTACAAGATTATGAGATTTCCCATGATTTAAAATTTGAATCGCATGATTATGTTTATATTTCTATGCATATTGTTGAGATTTCCATATTTTAAGATGATTTATGAATGGTTGCATTACCAAGTATAAATTTTGAGACATTTTAACATGATTTTAATGCTTTGGTCATTAGACCCCAATTAAAGATTGTTGTTTCAAGATTCTTTGTGCTATCAGTATCCCATGAATAGATTATTTTCAGATTTTAGATAAAGATTTGACCTTTTGGTCCCAGAATAGATATGAAATCTACTTTATAGTTTAGATTACAAATTTATAGTTGGTTTTCATTATAAACCATTAGATTACTTTTAAAGTGGATTTTCTTGAGATTTTGAGCATGAGATTGGGAGTAGTATTTAGCACCAAGATAGGTACGTTACTACGATTTCATACCCCAGAACTACATGTCAATGCAGGATTTAGATTATTCCTACTTCTATATGTATGACTGAGATTGTCATCACTAAGATGAGATTGTTCTATTCTTATGGCAAGGGTAGAATAACCCTAACCTTATGGGGGCTAGTTGTGGGACACCATGGATGCTCACATGGTGTACATTTTGGTTAGAAGAACCTCCCAAAAAGATGTCCCCTACTCTTAAAATAGTCTATTGGTTTAAAACCTTAAGATAAAGTATTTTCCTTACAACTTAATGGTAAAAAATTTTAGAATAGTTTCTCAGAAAAGAATAACAGAAAGCTTTTATAAAATGAAGTGTAAAGGCTCACAAAGCTTACTCAAATTATGCTTTACAGAAAGTTATTAGTTTTAGATTCTTGATTAAATGAGTGAGTCTTTTTTATACTTAGACAGTATGATTTACAGACAGAACTTTAGTACAACTTTTAGAACTAAATATTGTGGATCACTAGATTTACAAGTATGATTTGTTTCTCATGATTATTATTTTCAGTATTTTAGATATTCCAGCTTATGTGAGTCATTTACATTTAGCATGCATTGTTTTACAAGTTATGATAATGAGATGATGTTTTACTTATGCATTTCACCCCCATATAATCAGTACATCCTCAAAGTACTGATCCACATATATGTCTATATGCTAAATTGTCTCATAATATAGGTATCATCTCAGTTGTAGAATGTATACTATATTTAGACAGTTGTAGATTCCAGCCAGCAGATGAGGAGTCCTCCTACTTTGGGGACTTTAGTTAGATGTTATTGATGTACTTTATTTTCTTATTCATATGTATTTATTAGTGATAGTTGGAGTCGCTTCCCAACTATCTATCGTCAGTATAGTAGAGGCTTCACAGATGTCAGTTAAAGTCAGTTATGTATTTTTAGTACTTCTTTCAGACTTTATCGAAATATAAAAGTTGTATTGATATTGTATTTTTTCCAGATTCCATTGTTATTTTGTTTCTTCATAGTAAAATTTGTCATTTTATGCATATCATTTAGTTGCTTATGAGTTATGCCAGTAGAAGGGTTAGCTTGGGATCACTTGTGGTCCTAAGCACCGTGTGACATCTCAGAACAGATTTTTGGGGCGTTACAGTTACAAAGACAAGTTCACGTGGGATTTTACATCTTTTCTCTTTAAAATAAGAGATAGTGATAGACTTCAAATTTAAATAAGAAGATTATGGTGGCCAGAGAAGGAGATGGTTGGAAAAGAAGCGGTGGTCGACAATAAGTTGCAATTGTTTTTCTCTTTTAAAAAAATTAAAATGCAACTTTTTTTAAGTAATGACATAGACAAAATGAAATAAAAAGCTGAATCTGGTCCTCCCATGATGAGGAATCATAAAAACTACTACTACTTATATGGGATGAGATCGTGCTAGGCTCAACCTGGGTGATAAGTGTCCAAATTCATATTATAAGACAATATAGCGCAAAAAAACTATGTAATCAGTACTTTAAATGTACTGAGTATGGGAGACAGTAAAGTAACTAATATGAGTTGAACACGGAGGAATGTACTAAGTATGAGAGATAGGAAAGTAATTGATATGAGTTAAACATGGAACATAATAACTGATGCAAGACCAAGTAAGGAACATATAATGTAAACTAAATTGAATAATTGAATACAAGGTCAAGCAAGAATATGAAATCTGAATTGTAAAACTGAGGATAGTGGGAGTCACTAATAACTGACATACCCCAATGTGAGATAACCAAGGTCCAACCTGTAACCGCAGCTAGAAGGGTCTTTAGTACCTTATAAGGGTATGAAAACTAACTGGTGTGCATCTACTAAATTGATGTCCAAAAGGTCTAAGGTGTCAATCCTGATCTATGGGTGACCCTTTAGAATGTACGATGACATTGTATTTTTATCTATTAGGGACCTCTAGTAAAGGTCTCGTCCTAATTAACGGACAAGCCTTCATCCCTGCATTCGATTAGTGCTAAGTACTACTCCTAACTGAATAACACCGATAACTGCAATACTCACTAATGATAATAGTCTGAAGACTGAAATTAATGTACTTTTTAATAACATTCAAACCATGTGAACTGGGAAATATAGCATCTAAAAGTATATGCATGATATCCTAGGTTATTGGTTGTTAATAATGTGCCATCTCTGAAGAATGTAACTACTATATCAATTTTGTAAACCGAACTATCACGACCCAATTTCTCAGGTCATGATGGCACCTACTATAACCCACATGCAGAAAAGATGCAATAATAGATCAAATACATAATATAATCCCAAGAAATGTTGGTATCAGTACAAGAGCTGTTAATATAACAAGAGTCCAAAATGAAATTCAACTGAATATGCTGATACAACTTATCTATGAATATAACATAGAGACTAGTCTAGTACATAAGAGATAGGTAGGTCATAGTCCAAATGTTAGGAGCTCACTCTAAGTCTCCGGACCATGGATGCTATGCAAGAGACACACATCAACGGCAATAACCCGTACTACGATCTGCAGGCTGAAGAAGTGTAGTATGAGTACCAAGCATGTGGTACTCAGTAGGCAACTGCCAACTGAGCTCTAAAGATAAAGAATATATATATATATATATATATATATATATAATATAACATAGAAACAGAATGAAAAACTACACCCAAATGTCTAACAACCACATAAGACAACTAATGAGATAATAAGGATAAACTATCCTACTCAGGTCCAAGAGACTAACATATTAAGGCTAAGTAAGTAGTAAGAATGCAATATCTTACTCAAGCCATACTTAGGAATCTCAACACTGTACTGTACATCACTGGCCAATATGCAAGTAAGAGCGGAAAGAAGATACATATAAGTACACAAAGCCAATGAATGAGTACATAATCCCAGTGAATAAAGGAAAAGAGGGATATATGGTAATACCATAGCTGCATATAGCTAAGTATACATATATATAAGTATATAACCAATGTCTACTTGAAGTACAGACTACTCATCAAAATAGCTACTTAAGACCCCATAATCATAACAGGAGGTAGTGCTAGAATACTCAGGGTTCTAATCCATATATCAAGTAATTACGGCCATGAATAGTAATATAATCGTAAGATAAAAAGAGGTTGGAATCATACCTCAAGTTTCGATAAAGAATTAATGACCAATTTGTAATAAACTCGCCATAACAATGATATTAACAATGTCAATAACAATGAGAGTTACCGACTAGTCCAGACAACCAAATACCTATCCGAGCCTACCACGTGCCCCCACCTCCCCAGGATCAGAAGGTTCAATCAACATACAATACACCACAAGGCATAGTCATCACCCATACCTATGAAGCCCATTATGAGCTGATAGATATAGACATATATTAGTGATAGGCAATGCACATGCAAGGATGAATGCAACGAAATCCACAATACTATAAACGGTGAGTTTAATCAATATCATGATATCATCATCATAACCATCATCATCATAAGCATCCTTCGTCCTTACTTGGTATATATATATAATTGTTTTACATAGGTCTAGTCGAACTCTAACCAATAGATGTACACATAGGCACATTAATATAATCATCCTCCGACCTTGTCAGGTATCAATGCATCATTATAATCATTATCTGGACTTTCTGGGTACCGTCACATTATCATAATATACTTCATCCTGTCGAGTATCATCGCATCATCATTGTATCCTATGGCCTTGTCGGATATATCACATTATCATAGTATTCTCCAGCCTTGCTGGGTATCATCATATCATCATAATATCCAAATCAATGTTAGTAATAGAGAGCAAGCCTTACCAGGGCTAAAGTAAATAATTATAAAAGGGAAACAAGGTAGAGTATATTTTCATAATTCATCGTTCATCATCAATATCATAATATCAATAAGCATATATACATCGCATGAATATTATAACTATAATCAAATTTATCTGGAATCTATATCATCAATAAAATATCTTTCTCCATCGCATGGAGATGTATATTTAGATATATAGTAGGTGCATGGACTTAAGTTGTGGCTAAAAAATATGTAAATCCATATGTTTGTTGCCCGGAGTGAACTTGGGGACTAAATTATTATAAAAGTGGAGAAAGGATCATA
The DNA here is from genome assembly GCF_002878395.1 of Capsicum annuum. NCBI lineage: Eukaryota > Viridiplantae > Streptophyta > Magnoliopsida > Solanales > Solanaceae > Capsicum > Capsicum annuum. The sequence continues at coordinate 103,170,163 of NC_061119.1, forward strand.
ATCTCTCACGACCGAAGTAATTAGTAGTATCAAAACATAGATTGGAAGCTGTCTCGATCACATCTTTTAAGTATCATTATTAATCTCTTCTACATATATGTTATTCATTAAAACATACATTTATTATTATGAAAAAATTCATTTTAATGTAGAAAGTGGGCTTTAACCCTTAATTAGTGACAACAGTAACGAGATTATAAACTAATTGGAATTGTATAAATCATAAATAGAATGATCATGAATGTACTGAATCTATGCATGCCTTCACCAGTATTCATACAATGGAACCATAAGCATTAACATATCAATACACTACAATCATATCCTTTACAAGGATAAACACTTCCCAGATGGTCAACTCATATCATAACACGACTTTAGGAACAATAATATATCCGGAATAATTAGAACATCATAATCATGACCTTCGGCCCATATACATATCCAGAACCCATATCAATAATCATCTTTGTAATTCACCTCAAATATATAAGTCATAGCGTATTCTCAAGGCATAACACCTCTATAAGCTATAAAGCATATCAATACTCATCTAGTATATAGAAGGCACCTCACATCTAGGAGGCTTAACAATAATAAATATCTCACATCTAGGATGCATAATGTATCAACAAGCGTCTCACATCTAGGAGGCATAAGAAAGTTTATATGATTGAATTTTATTTATTTTGAGATAAAATATAACATAATCATGAAGTTTTTTTGAATTTACAAAAAGATACTTGCATCAATAAAGCACAACTCATAACTATAAGGAATGTCATATCTATAGGCCCATTATCATATCTAAAGGAATAATATCTCTAAAGGCCCAATATCATATCTAAGAGGAAATAATATTTCTAAAGGGCATATCTTGTCTAACAGAAAATAGCCTCTCTAATGGCCCATTATCACTTCTAAGAGGAAATAACGTCTCTAAAGGTTCAATATCATATCTAAGGGGAAATAACATCTCTAAAGGCTCAATATCATATCTAAGAGGAAATAGCATCTCTAAAGGCCCATTATCACTTGTAAGAGGAAATAACATCTCTAAAGACCCATAATCGTTTCTAAGAGGAATATCATGTCCATAAGCCATTAATCATTATTCGGGGTAAAATACATCATGACTCACCAAGTCACAAAGTAACCTTATACTAATGGCTTACTAGTCTCACTATGCCTAACATCTGCCAATAAGTCCACATAGGCTAACACAAGCCTTTGCCTAAGGTGGGTTTCAGGAACCCACTTCTAATCCTCAATTTCCATATTTTGGCATTTTATACCCCAAACTAGGATAAGGTATCTAGTTCAACTTCTAGATGTCAAGTAAGACATAACCAATCCTAAGATAGGAACTTCTTCTAGAAACATGGGCATTTATGTAAACTCCACCCAAATTACGATTTTAAGATCACAACAATAGCCCAAATAAGGTTAAATATACTAACCATACTTCCAATTCTAAAGCCACATCCTAAACCTAGCATCATATCAAATCCATTCTATAAATTAGCTCAATATAGGGAGAAGACAATAAGATTCTAAAAGAGTACTAAGCATTTCACCTTACGGGTTAGAACCCTAATCTAATCCCAAAACTTCAATATCCAATAATTAGTTATTCTACCCATAATCAAACTTAACATTCATATTCATAAGAAATATATAACATGCATCATCTTACAAAGGAGAGTAGACAAAACCCTACCTCAAAGATGAACCACAAAACCTTATTTCTTTCACCAAACGTCCATTTTCACTTCACAATCCCAAAAAAGACTGAAGGGTAATTATAATATCGACTATTAAAAAGACTTTCGTCCACAAAAGTCAACATATAGAAAAACCTTAGAAGCTCAAAAGGATGAGGTACTAGGCCTGTATGCTCCATGCATGACTTCCCAGAAAACCTGAACAAAGAGAGAACTCTTCCGAGGGATTCTTCCATAGGAATCCCTTTTTCAACCAGTTCTCTCACTTCACTTCCAAATAATCAAAACTCAACTTCAACCACCAATTGGCCTCCAAATGAACAAAACAAGGCTGATGCACACAAATATGAACCACGAAGCTCTGATACCATCTTAATACCCATAAAAATCAACAAAGGCTCATCCTATCCAAACCAACCCTCGGAATGAGTCCTACAACCGATTCTAAATCCAAATATAACCTTCTTTTACCAATCCATACTTGTTATCTACTCCAAACCAAGAGAAATATTTCCTGAGTCCTATCTATGTAATCTCATCATAAAAGACTCGAATAACTGAAACTCATCCACTAAAAGTCCATACGGCAACCATGAGAATAAGCTCATATGCCCTATCTAGGCATACGAAAGGAGATAATAACGAAATATAATATCTAGGCATACGAATGGGGATAATAAAAAAATACAATCTATGTGCCAAAGCTACAACCAATCTGAATAGTAATTAAAATTAGAATCCATAAGATTAAGGCAGGACTACTCATCATTGAATGATCTACTACGGGATGTCCCATCAACCGAGAATGAAACCACAGTAAATCCTCTCAAGTATACTACTCCTACTGAGTATATCATCTAAAATTACCAACAAAGATGGATGGCTCAAGGTCAAAGCTAAGAGCTCCAATGTCTGGTTCATGGGCTATCATCTGAATACTTATCAACTGTAATCCATCTGAAGTCAAGAAGATCGAATAGGCAACCATGGAGTCGGCTCAACCAGCCTATAAATAAAATCCAAACTGAGACAAATCTAAAACAAAGGTTGCACTTAAGCTCTACAACTTTAAGTAGAAATCTTAATACTAAGGATGAATCGCACGATCTCAATTACCCAAACCAAACCTGAAGATAGGTAGGAATTCATACTCCAACCCTATCATGACTCCCAAATTTCCATTCCAAGGCATCTAATCTTAATTTGAGTAAACAAATCCAAACAAATGTCAAATACTCATATTGACCAAACTGTCTGAATTAGGCATATCTATACCAGATCATACCAAGCCGAAATCAAAACAAAGCTAAAGAACAAAATTACAATAGAGGATAAATCACCGATTAGCAACCCAGAGATCCACTCCATATACATTGGAGGGAATAAACTATCAAAGCATACTCAAGAACTCATAAAGTCCACAAACCACTCTAGTGGTGGTAAAACTCTAGCAATTCAAAGAAATGCAACTCAAGCCAGAAACTAACCAATTCTACACTATCTCTACAAAGAATAACCATAGGCACATATCATCAAAGAGGAACACTCCATCAAGACTTAATAGGCCAAACAAACTCTGAAATGGGGATTTCGTGAATCCACTTAAGTAGGAAAATCATCACTCGATCCATCCATGAATCACATTATCAAATAAAAAAGATACCAATCTCGAAACCAAGGTCAAAGTCAAGACCACCACTAGAAAATCAATAACTCAAGATAAAAAAATTCTAATTTGCCAACTCAAGAAGAGATAAAAGGAACTATTATCAGTCTCCAACTCTCTAACTTTATGGAAGACAAGAATAACATCATGATGGGAACAGAGCATCCAACTCTATACTTATAGCAAGGGAAAACTATCACTAGGAGATAAACCTAAAAAAATTGAGAGATGAATCCAGGACATCTCAGTATCTATATCAAACTGCTATCGGGCAATGAATTAACCATAAATGAAAAATGGATCTAGAACTAGCCAAGCTCAAAAATAGGTTATATAAAAAGAAATAGCCAAAGTGAAAACCTTCACAATGCAAGGGGCAAGTCAAAGAATCTCTAACTCATGAATGGGCAGCATAACTAAATTGCCAGTGCTAGAACCAAATAGAACCATGAAAGGTCAACTTGCCTTCAATATCATACAACATTCCTGAACCACTCTAACATAGCTAACCAAGAAAGAAAACAATCAACCTCGCCTTGCTATGGGAAACAAATCATCAAATCAAGCTATCTCTACTTAAGCCATCGAATAAGAATTGCAAGAAAATGGAATTCTAGCTAGATAATACTAGTCTACACAACTACCCAGCGAGGATCAATCACATCAAGTAATAACATCAAATAATATCAATAACCTCAAGTAATAATAACATTAGCAACATTAAACAATATTAATAACCTCAAGTAGTGATAACATTAACAACATCAATATAAAATCAATATAATGAATTAGCGGTACTAAAATAAACATCAATATCGTGTACTACTTTAGGGCCATAATAAGGCTAATGTGCCAAGACAAATGGGACTCAAACCCAAATGATGCAGCCATAGGGAGCAAATATCAATACAGGTCTACCGTATTCGCTACTAAAAGAAATAAACCACGGAGTAGTCATAAGATCATGAATTCAATAACAAGGCATAAATAACCAGTATGAACTCATCTAGGCATATAATCGTCAATAGGTACAAAGACCCCAATACATACCATGAAAGAAGTAAATGCAGGAAAATAAAAGCACATCGATCGTGGTGAAATCCATAACCACATGCCCGATAGATCTAAGGAAGAATAAATATGAATGGGTCCAAACTCAGACCGATCGGCTAAATCATTAACTAAGGTACTAAGCGTGCTATCTCTAAATAAAGGTACCACAACTATTATGAGGATAATCTAAATGAGTTAAAAGGCTAGTAATCCCATGTGAAGGACACTCTCTAAACCCAAAGTCGATCTCCCTATAGTCACAACAAACTCCTTAGCACCAACATAGCAAAAACATAAACTAAGCCTAAATGGCTGGCTAACTAATGTTAAGAGCACTCTCTATTGCCAATAATCATCCTTCCCGCAATCATAGCCTGCCTCAAGAACTCTAACTGGCGGGTAATACAGGCTGACTCTGTCGGATCAACTAACTTATATCTGGGGTATCACGCATAACTAAAGTAAGATCCTAGAATACTTTGAGATACTGCCTCTCATAATCCAGAATCATTGCCATGGCCTGAAGACCCATACCAAAAACTACGCAAGGTCTGATGAGAACTTTGCCCACTATGATCACCATGACTACTTTGAGCACCACTTTTACTGTGAAATACTACTTGCGTAGAGCCGATATATTGTAAGTGACGCTGAACTCTATCGAAAGGATTCTCACTTTTGGATAAAATACCAATAGCACAATACCAAGGTCATGGCCTCTTACAGCTACCTCCATAAGTCTCAATACATACTCTTTCCATGGATCTCAAACAATCAACAACCTAAGAGAAAGAAGACCAGTTTCTATCAAGTGCTCTGATACCAAATAGAGTGGAAATATTGATCCTCTAACAGATATATGCACCATGCCCTGCTCAAAGAGATATAGCATAGGAAAATGCCTGGACCACTCGAGAAATCCAATCTCGTACTTAGAAACTGAAAATAAACCTTGATGAACACCAATAGACCCAACTCATATAAAAATAGCTTGATGAATTAAGTGTCATCTAGGGTTAGGAGGCATATGTAACATGACTCGGATCCCCGATGCTGAACATCAAAGAGTTGAACTAGTCATGAGCTTTACTTGAGCCTGAGCTGACCCTAAATCCTTTGGTTGATGCTAAAGATCTGTAATATCTATCTCTGACTCTCTGATCTGATGTTACACTGAAGCTCTAAAAACACATGTCAAAATCTCATTCGCATTTATCGACCATCTCATATAATTTATTTGGGATAGAATAGAGTCAAAGAATGTGATTGAGGCTCATAGCCACGCAGACACATGATAAGGAGTCAAGAAATGAATTTCCTAAGAATGTCCTTGTAGAATTCCAAAGATTGGTTACGGACGTCTTCGCAATGATTCGCAGGACTCTACTAATACTTAGTTCTTGTACTAATACACCAGTGAAGCCTAGGCTTTGATACCAATTGTCACGACCCAATTTCTTAGGTCATAATGGCGCCAAGTATAACCCACCAGTAGGCAAGTCAAATTCGTAGTCTGAAATGGGTAGAACAGACTACCCAACTAAATAAAGAAAGAAATGCAGAAAAGATGCAATAGTAGATCAAATACATAATATAATCCCAATAAATAGTGTTATCGATATTACAACTTCTAGTATAACAATAGTACAAAGTGAAATATAACTGAATATGTTGATATAACTTAACTCTGAATATAACATAGAGACTAGTCTAGTAAATAAGAGGGAGGTAAGTAATATTCTGAATGTCAAAAGCTCACTCTAAGTTTTCAATACATAGCTTGTCTACACAACACACACATCAATGACGATAACCAAACGAATGGTACTCAGTAGTCAACTACCGATTAAGCTTCAATGATAAGATATAACTACTCCCTAATGTCCAGCAGCAATATAAGACAACCAATAAGATAATAAGGATAAACTATCCTATTCAGGTCCAAAAGCTAACATATTAAGGCTAAGGAAGAAGAAAGAATGCACTATCTTATTTCATCCATACTTAGGAATATCAACACTATACCATGTATCACTGGCCAATATGCAAGTAAGAGTGGAAAAAAGATACTAACACAACCTAAACTAGGGCCTAGTGATGTCGGGTATCTTAAGTCTAACCAGGATCGGAGACCACCCCTAATTACCCCACCATTAACCACCCTACACCCCTTATTAAATAAATTTTAAGTATATAACAAGATAATATAATAATAAAACAACAACAACAACAAACCCAGTGTATTCAAACAGCGTGGGGTCTGGGGAAGGTAAGATGTACGCAGTCCATGCCATTACCTCTGAAGAAGTAGAGAGGCTATTTCCGATAGACCCCTGGCTCAAGATAAGGATAATAAACAAGGGGATGGATGACATAACCGAAATAAAGAATAGGAAATAATATAATACAATCATAGAAATATTAAATATGGGAAATAAGAGCAACACGGAATAAGTAAAATAGGAACTAGGAAATAGAAAATACGACAACCACCTAGTAGTGACATACACTTACATCCTAAAGACACTTATTTACACCTATAACAAGATAATACAATAATAATATAAGAAAAATAAAGTAAGTCTATAATCATAACCAAACAACCACAACCAAATGTCCATCCAATACCAATCCCAATGCCACTACCAATTCCAATGCTAATACTAATACTGACACCGCCCATGCCCATAGTAACCCGATAATGCCTTCAACTAGAATCATTGAATATCCAATCAGGACATAGCCCCGACCATAGACAAAACCAAAACCAAAGAAATAAACATAATTTAAAAAAATCCAAAACATGAAATGGAGTCTTACAGAGTATGGAAGCTCACCACTTCAATCTGACTCAAAGTTGTCCTCGAATCTAAGCCACTGAGCAGGAGGAATAGTAGTATGGCTGGTTTTTACATCTCGTAGGGATATAGCACCCAAAGACAGTTACCAGAGTTAACTCTAGCATGTAACTCAGGGGTAAATATAAAATAATACCATCATTCATAACCAAATAAAATAACCATATGTAATCACATAAATACATATTTATACCATGTCAGGATAGTGAATAAGGTTTAGTATGTATTTAAATCTTAACCTGGATTATGTAGCTTAACCATCATAAATCTACCCATGGGCTATATGGGCCCAGTGTAACCCCTGAATGGGCCCCAATACGTGTAACCATATAAACTAGAGATATCACTGAAGGTCGTGGAGTCCCGTCCCATATACCCTTTTCCCTCCGTGATACATATATACAAGTATAAATATGGGGGAGTACCGTGTACCCCGCAAGTATAAGGTCACCAAGACCAACCCTCATGTCGAAAAACATGAGTTTCCAGTGTCCATCCAATAAACTCACACCTTCACAACTAGCTATCACAATTCTCTATTATTACCCAATTAAAAAATTTAGCACATAACCAAACCACCAATACCAGGATTCAATTATCAAGGCAGTATAAAGTCGTATCGTAATACCAACTATATCTTGCAAGCAATGTCCTTAGACAACACTTAGGGGATTCCCATATACCCTGCAGACTCTATTATTAAAATCACTTGGGGGATTCCTATGTACCCAAAAAAGAATTCAATTCAATTAAATATATGGCCACCAAGGCCCCTTAAAAGTCATTTAACAATCATTAACATTTTATGCCAAGCCTTAGTTCAAAATAAAATTCAAACTTGTGATAGTATCATTCTCATTGACAACTAGCAGGTTAAGGGCACACCATTATCAAAGCCAAAATCATCAAATTTTGAGTTCAACCATAACCCCTTTAATAAATCACCATTACCATGCACCCACACATGCAAAACCATAATTAAAATATGCATAATCACAATTTAAATCATAGAAAATAATATTCAAAGATATACATTCAAACCCCCGAACCTTGGTTTAGAAACCACTATTAATTATGTATGAACAATGCTTTAAACATATGCTTTTAGTAAACAAACATTGAGGGAAGAGTCACATGCCTGATTTACTAAGATTCACATAGAGAAATTGGTCCTTAAGCCCTTAGATGACCATTTTGGAGAAACCCTAGCTAATTTTGCTTGAGAGGATCTTGAGAGAATAAAAAGGATGTTTAATATTGAAAAACATATAATGAATGACCAAAAAGTGTTATAGGGACATGGAGTCTTAAGGGTTTTTAGTGGGAAATATCTAAAGTGCCCCCAGCTAAAAGATGTAAAAAGACCACAGGTGGTTATGAGTCGACCCCTAGACTCGTGACCACAACATACGACTTGCACCTTTGAGTCGTCACCAAGACAGTGAGTTGAACCCCTATACATTGTTCACCTTACAAGTCCATGATCCCACTCATGACCTGACCATATGACTCGTATGGTCTAGTCGTATCCAAGATAGACCCTAAGGGATTGGACACTAGACATCATACGACCCAACCCTACCACTTGTAAGCTATCCTCACAGCTCTTAGTGAGCCACTCATACTCAGAGGCAAGTCAAGTTGCTAAATTATTGATTTGGTTAAGAATCATCCTAACGACCCATCACCACCACTAATAACTCATACCACCAAGTCATTACCATAATAGAACTTCAACCACCATTCACTGAACACCTAATGACTAGGGTCACCTGACCTGTACCCACACCATATGACTGGTATGATGAGTCGTTACTAGGACAGTAAGCTTAAAGCTCAAGAAGTTTCCAAAGGCTGAAAACCAAGGTATGTCAATTCTCCTGCAGTTGGATCATTCATCCTCGGATGATAGGACAAGGCATTGACTAGCACAATCAAACCCCAAAAGCCTCTACTCTTACCTTTAACTAAGTTAGAAAACAAATATATTAAGAGTAACACATAACTTAAGCATGATTTTCTCGAATTGGAAATAGGAATGGATACTTGAACTTTATGTCCTCTTCAGCTTCCCCAAGTAGCCTCTTTAACCTTGTGGTTCCTTCATAGAAATTTATTGAAGCAATCCTTTTTCTGTAATCGATCAATTTGCTAATCTAAGATTTCAAAATGGACCTTCTCATAAGACAAGAAATCTGAAATACCAATATCCTTGATAGGCACAACTTGTGATGGGTCACCCACATACTTCCTTAACATAGAAACATGGAACACCAGGTGAATGAAACTCAAACAAGAAGTCAAATTTAATTCATATGCAACATACCAAACCTTCTCAAAACCAAGTATGGACCAATGTACTGGGGACTAATCTTTCACTTCTTCCTAAACCGCATAACTCCCTTCATAGGATACACCTTCAAGAACACCCTATCCCCAATGTCAATCTCTAACTTTCTATACCTCACATATGCATAGAACTTTTGGTGACTTATGGTAGCTTTAAGCATATCTTGAATCACCTTTACCATCTACATGGCTTGGTGAACCAAATCCAGTCCAAACATCTACGCCTCACCAACCTCAAACCACCCAATTGCAGACCTACACCACCTACCATATAGAGCTTCAAATAGAGCCATCCTAATGCTATAGTCGTAGTAATTATTATATGCAAATTCTATAAGAGGGAAATACTCAACCCAACTACTACCATAGTCAATCACGCAAGCTCAAAGCGTATTCTCTAATGTTTGAATAGTTTTTTTTGCTTGCCTATCTGACTGTAGGTGGAAATTCATACTAGACTTACTTTAGTCCCCAAATCTTTCTAAAACGACCTCCAAAAGTGTGATGAAAATTGCTTACCATAATCCAAGATGGTAGAAACAGGCACCCCATGCAACTTTATAATATCTTGGAGGTACAACCTCGTATAATCCTTTGCCAAAAAATTTGTCCTTACTAGTAAGAAATGATCAGACCTTGTCATCCTATACACGATGACCTAAATCGAATCAAACTGATTTTGAAACTGAGGAAGACTAATAATGAAAGCCATATTGATTACCTCCTACTTCCACACAAGCAACTCAATTTCTTAATACAATTCTTCGAGCCTTGTGTGCTTAAATTTCACTTTTTGGCACACCATGCACTTAACCACAAAACTAGCCACATCCCGATTCATATTGTTCCATCAATACATCTCCTTAAGGTCATGATACATTTTTGTCGAACCAGGATAAATAGCGTAGTACGACTCATGTGCCTTAGCTAAGATCCTCTATCTCAATCCATCTATCTCAAGAATACATAATCTTCTTTGGTACCAGAAGGTACCATCGCCACTAATTTCAAAGGCCATCACCTTTTGCCCATCTACATCGCCTTTGATCCTTACCAAGACAATATCTAACACTTATTTCTCTTTTATTTCATCACCCAGAGAAGACTGCACCACCTTATGCAAAAACACCCCACCATCCTCAAAGTCCAAGAGATGAACTCCAAGGTTAGAAAATGGTGAATGTCACACGACCCAAATTGGGGCCTAGTCGTGTCGGGTGCCTAAAGTCCAATCGGGACCGAAGACCACCCCCAATACCCAACCAAAACTTCCCTACAACACATGTGATGAATTCTGAATATATAACACGACAGAATAATAATAAATCAAAGATATTAATAAAATCCTTAACCATAACCAACCAAATATGCAATCAAATATCCAACCGGTGTAAACCCTAATGCCAATACCAATACTAAGGTTAACACCAATACTGACACTGCCCATTCCCATAGTAGTCACACAAAGCCTCCTACAAAAAAATAAGAAACATCCATTCGGTACATGCCTTCGACCATAGCCAAAGCCAGTCCAAGAAACAAAAATAAAGTAAAGAAGTCCATAGCATGAAATAGAGTCTTTCGAATTATAGAAGCTCACCACTTAAGTCTGACTTTGAGTTGTTCCTGAATCTAAGTCACTAAGTAGGAGGAGTAATATGACTAGTTCCTATATTGTGTGGGGATACAGTGCTTGAAGATAGTTAGCATAAGGAACGCTAGCATTTACTCAAGAATAAGGATAAAATAATGCAATTATTCAAAACCAAAGTAAATAACCATGTGTAATCATATACATATATACATGTATACCATGTCGGGAAAGGGAACCGGGTTTAATATGCATTTAAAACCTTCACCTAGGTTTGTGCAGCTTTACCTTCATAATCCATCCACGGGCTAAATGGGTCAAGTGTTACCCCCTGAATGGGCCCCAGAGCGTGTAGCCGCATGCACTGGAGATATCATATGGGCCGAGGATAACCATGCTCCGTTCGCCCTCTATGATACATAAATTTATTTATAAACTTATAGGATTCCCATGTACACCACAAGTATTTGGTCACCATGACCAACCCTCATGTCGGAAAACATGAGTATTTAGTGTTCGTCCATCGGACTCACACCTTTACGGTTAGCTAGCACAACCTGCCATTATTGCCTAAAACCTTTAACATATAATCAAACCCACCAATTCAAAAATTAATTACCAACGCATTATGAAGTGGTATCGTCATACCGACTATAGGTTGCAAGCAATGTATAGCCAACACTTATGGGATTCTCATGTACCCCATAAGATTTCTAATTAAACCAAAGTCGTGTCCACCAAGGCCTTTCCAAACAATTTAAAATTGACCAAACTAGTTTAAGTTCCATAACCATATTATGCAATGCAAAGTTTTCAATAAAAATCAAACTATGTGACAAAATCATTCTCATTGGCATTTTATCAAACATGTTGAGGGCATATAGTTTCCAAATCAAAAACCAAGCATTAATTGACCATTCCCACGCAAACACATGTTCAAACCACCATTATAACATGAAAAATATAAGAAAAACATAGGAAAGCATTATCCAACCAAGAATAACAAAAGTCCCCAAAATATATTTCAAAACCAAATTATTACCACAATATTACCATAAAAACCATTTATTAAAGCATGCTTTTAGTTGAACTAACAATGAGGGAGGAGTAACATGCCTTAGATACCAAGAAAGATAGACATAAACAACCCTTGAGAGCCTTAATTGGTCACCTTGAAGAAACCATAGCCTTTTCTTGAACCAAGAGCTTGATAGAGATTTAAGAGTGTTTAGAGAGTGTTTGATTGCAAATAATAGATTAAGAAAGCCTCCAAATATGTTTTATGTCATGGGGTAAAAAGGGATTAAGAGGGAAAATGTCCAGAATACCCCCAACTTAAACTGTAAAAATTCTCGCAAGTAGGTACGATTGGACCCCTCAACTCGTACCTACATCATGCAAGTGGTACCCTTCAATGGTATCTAAGATAGAAAGTTGTCTCCATATTTTATCCAACAAACGACTTCCTTGCCTAACTTGTATCATCACCATACGACTAGTACCCCTAAGTCGTACCCTAGGTAGAACACCAAAGGCTAGACAAGGGACAACATACTATTTGGACCCTATCTCTCGCCACATCAACATACAACTTATATGGAGTCTTATTGTACCTTGGATAGAACTTCGCCAATATCACACTAACCAATATACCACTAGGGTCCCTAGACCCGTACCCATATAATACGACTAGTACAATGAGTCGTATGATCTACAGAAGGATCAAAACTCAGGAAATTTCTAAGGATCAAAACCTAGGGTATTTTAGAATGTCTTTTACCAATTCCCACTTCCCTTCATCCACGTGAGCCTGACTCCCCATGGATAACCTGCTAAGAGTATCAAGAACTATGTTAGCTTTACCTGGATGGTAGTGAAGACTCATGTCATAATCCTTGAGAAGCTCAAGCCACCTCATTTGCCTGAGGTTAAGCTCCTTCTAAGTAAATATATATTGTAGGCTATTATGATTGGGAAAGATATCGACATGCACTCTATACAAATAGTAATGCTAGATTTTCAATACGAATACGATAACCAACAATTCCAAGTCATGAGTCGGATAATTTTTTTCATGCAACTTCAACTATCTAGAGGGATAAGTTATCACCTTGCCATGATAGTTCAAAATGCAATCAAGTGCCACATAGGATGCATCACAATAGACCACAAACCCATTAGTGCTTTCAAGCAAAGTCAAGACTAGTGCCGAAGTCAACTTATTCTTCAGCTTCTTAAAACTAACCTCACAAGCATCAGACCACATGAACTTTACCTTCTTTTAAGTCAACTTAGTCAACAGGACAACTATAGAAGAGAAACCTTCCACAAACCTTCTATAATAACCAACTAAACCCAAGAATCTCTAAATATCAGTTGGATTCATGGGTCTAGTCCACTTCTTAACCATTGCAACTTTCTGCAGATCCACCATGATCCCTTCACTAGAAATGACATGACCTAGAAAAATGGAAGCATTCAACTAGGATTGAAATTTGGCATACAACTGCTGATCTTTTAGGGTTTGCAACATAATGCAGAGGTGATAGGCATGATACACATTGCTCTTAGAGTACATTACAATATCATCAATGTATACGATGACGAACAAATCTAGAAACTTATGGAAGACTCTATTCATCAAGTCCATGAATGTCGCTGGGGCATTAGACAACCCAAAAGATATGACAAAGAACTCAAAATGCCCATATCGGGTATGGAAGGCAATTTTAGGGATATATACTTCCCTTATCTTTAGTTGATGATACCCCGATCGAATATCAATCTTGGAGAAAAACTTAGTTCCCTAAAGCTGATAAAAAATCATCTATCCTTAGAAGATGGTATTTATTCTTTATCATTACCTATTCAACTATCGGTAATCTATACACATCCGAAGGGAACCATCTTTCTTACGCACGAATAACACTAGTGCACCCCATGGAGACACATTAGGACAGATGAAACCCTTGTCTAAAAGATCTTTTAGTTTCTTCTTAAGCTTGTTTAAATCAGCTGGAGTGAATCTTTATGGGAGAATAGAAATAGGATGAGTGTCCAAAATAAGATCTATCCCAGAATAAATATACCTATTGAGAGAAACAGCAGGAAGGTCATTAGGGAAGACCTCAGGAAATTCATTCACTATAAGGATAAAATATAAAGAAGGACCCTCCGAGTTAGAATCTTTAACCCAGACTAGATGACAGAGACACCCTTTAGAGATTAATCTCCAAGATCTAAGAAATGATATGAAACTTCTCTTAGGAGATATAAAACCAACCTCCCTCTTAATCACTGACTCATTAGGGAATTTAAAGATGACCTTATGGGTTAGACAGTCTAATGATGTGTAGCATAAGTGCAACCAATCTATCCCTAATATGACATTGAAATCAACCATGTATAACTCAAATAGATCCACTAAAGTCTCCCGACCATCCATAGATACCACACAACCCCTATAGACTCTCCTGGCAACCACAGAGTTACCCATCGAGATAGAAACAAAGAAAGGTCTGAAATATACTCAAGACTGAAATAAAAATGCATAACCACAAATAGGGTCACATAAGAGAGAGTGGACCCTAGATCAAGTAAATAGTACACATCATGGGAAAAGAGTTTCAATATACCAGTAATGACACCAGGTGATGCCTCAAACTCCTGACGAGTATGAGAGCATGGAGTCGGTTCTGACCAGTGCTGGATCTAGATGGTGCATCCTTTGGTTCCAAAGCTGAAGAAGAGGCAAATGGAACCTTTTTTTCCCCAAAAGAAATCTTACAAACAGGATAGTTTCTAAGCATATGCCCTGACTGACCACAATTAAAGCACTTGTCCTTTCCTTTATCACAGAAACCCTAATTCAATCAACCATAAAATCTAGAAGGAGGATAGAATAGAGCTGATTGGGCCCTAAAGGCCTAAGATTGGGCACCTTATGTATTATAATTGTCGCTACTTTGAAAAAACCTATCACTAGATGAATTTAGGTAGGGAGCACTAGTCGTAGAGTGAGACCCAGAATTGCCCCACCTCTTCTTGGGCCATTTTCTACCATTCTCGCCATTCTGCTATTGGCTGGCACCCTGATTCAAAAATCTAAACTTCTTATTTTGCCTTTCCCCAATTTCAACCTGCTTCTTCTTTCTTTCTCAACCTGCTGTATATACACAACTAATATGGAAATGTCTATGTCCTTGTTTAACAAGGTAGCCTTACTCTCCAAAATCAAGTATCGAGATAACCCAAAAGCAAACTTTCTCATTCTAACCCTAATGCTAGAAACTAACTCCGGAGCATACCGTGATAACTGGTGAAACTTTAAGGCATACTCCTAGACTGACATCTTGACTTGCTTCAGGTTAAAAAATTCTTCCTTCTTCACCTCTCTTAACTACTGAGGAAAGAAGTGGTCCAGGAAAGCACCAGAGAAATCATGTCACAGGGACATCAGCATCGTCACCACTAGACTGTTTCCATTTCTCAAACCATTGGTAGGCAATATCTTTCAGTTGGTAGGCAGCAAATTCCACACCATCTATGTTAGTAGCATGTATTACGTGGAAGATTTTCTTAATCTCATCAATAAAACCTTAAGGATCCTCTTTAAACTTAACACCAGTGAACACAAGAGGGTTCAACCTCATAAACTAGCCAATCTTTATGGCCTTAGAAGATGGAGTAACAGAAGCACCACACTCAGACTAAGAAGCTACCAACTAAGAAACATATGGATAGACTCATAAAACTCAATATTCAACACATCAACCTGAGAAGACTGAGAAGGACAAAGTGAATGAGTGTAACAAAAAGAGGGCAATTTAGAGGTAGACCCCTAGACTATTTTGTACCCCATAAGCAGGATGTGTCCCTCAACGTTGTCCACGGGTGGGACAGAGGAGTATCTCTGAGCTTTAGATCATCTGGGTGGAATGATCTAAAAAGAAACCAAGAGGGAATTAGAGAAAATTTTAAGATCTTAGACTCTATAGCCCAAAAATAAAATACAAGAAAGAGAAACATTCCTAAATGCCATATAGCCTCTCCCTTATGAGTGTGGTGCACTACACACCCCTAAAGATACTATACTCGGCACAGCTTTGTGGACTCCTAATTGACCATGAACCTAGAGCTCTGATACCAATCTGATATGACCTAAACTAGGGCCTAATCATATAGGGTATCTCAAGTCCAACTAGGCCCGAGACTACCCCCAATTACCCCATCGTGAACCACCCTACACCCCTTATTGGATGAATTCCAAACATATAATAATATAATATAATAATAATATAAGGACAATAAAGTAAGTATATAACCACAACCAAAAAACCACAACCTAATAGCCATCTAATACCAATCCCAATGCCGATACCAATACCAATACTAACACTAATACCAATACCGCCCATGCTTATAGTAGTCCGACAAAGCCTGTAACAAGAATAAAAAAATATCCAGTCGGGACATACCCCGAACCATAGTCAAAACCAGAACCAAAGAAATAACCATAATAAAAAAAGTCCATAGCATAAAAGTTAGTCTTCCAGAGTATGGAAGCTCACCACATCAATTTAACTCATGCTATCCTCGAATCCAAAAAGAATGGTAGTATGGCCAATTCCTGCATCACGTGGGGATACAACGCCCAAAGAAGGTTAGCGGAGTGAATGCTAGCATATAACTAAAGGGTAAAGATAAAATAATGCCATCATTTAAAACTAAATAAAATAACCATATGCAATCACATAAATACATATATATCTTACTAAGATAGGGAAAGAGGTTTAGCATGCATTTAAATCTTAACCTGGATTGTGTATCTTAACAATTATAAATCCACCCACGGGCTATATGGGTCTAGTGTAACCCCCTAAATAGGCCCCAGTATATGTACTTGCATGAACCAGAGATATCTTGAAGGTCGGGGAGTCTCATGTACCCTTATCCTTCCATGATACATATCTACAAGTATAATCTTAGGGGAATCTTATGTACCCCAAATGCATAAAGTCACCAAGACCAACCCTTATGTTGGGCAAACATGAGTTTTCAATGTCCGTCCATCGATCTCACACCTTCTTGGCTAGATATCACAACCCACCATTATTGACAAATTAAAACATTTAGCACATAATAAAATCACCAATTCCAGGAGTCAATTATCAAGGCATTATAAAGTGGTATCATCATACCAATTATATCTTGAAAGCAATATCCTTAGCCAACACTTAAGAAATTCTCGTTTATCCTGCAGACTCTATTATTAAAATTACTTAGGGGATTCCCATGTACCCCATAAAGTTTTATTTTAATTTAATGTGTGGAAACCAAGGCCCCTTTAAAGTCATTCACCAATTATTAACATTTTTATGGCTAGCCTTAGTTCAAAACAAAATTCAAACTTGAGAAAATATCATTCTCATTGACAATTTCAAAAATAGGTTGAGGGAATGCCCATTATCAAAGCGAGTATCATAAAATTTAGGGTTCAATTATGACCCCTCAAATAAATCACAATTCCTATGCATCCACACATGCAAAACCATAATTAAAACATTCATAATCACAATTTAAATCATAGAAAATAATATTCAAATATATGCATTTAAACCCCTCAACCCTTGTTTCAAAACCACCATTAATTATGCATGAACAATGGTTTAAGCATATGTTTTTAGTAAACTAACAATGATGGAAGAGCCATATGCCTTATTTACAAAGATTCACAAAGAGAAATTGATCCTTAAGCCCTTAGATGACCACTTTGGAGAAACCCTAGCCAATTTTGCATGAGGGTATTTTGAGAGAGTAAAAAGAATGTTTAATCTTTTAAAGTGTGGAATAAATGACCAAAAAGTGTTATAGGGACATGGGGTATTAAGGGTTTTTAGGGAGGTAATGTCTAATGTGCCCCATCTAAAAACTATAAAAAGACCACAAGTGGTTATGAGTCGACCGCTTGACTCATGACCAAAAAATATGACTCGCACTCTTGAGGTGTCACTAAGAAAGTAAGTTAGACCCCCATACACTATCCACCATATGATTCAATGATCCCACTCATGACCTGACTATACGACTCATATGTTCTAGTCGTATCCAAGATAAAACCAAAAAGATTAGACACTGGACATCTTATGACCCAACCCTACCAGTCATAACCTATCCTCATGGCTCATAGTGAGCCAGTCATACTCAGATCCAAGTCAAGTCACTAAGTTATTGATTTTGGTAAGGATTGTCCAAATGACTCATTACCACCACTAACAACTTGTACCAATAAGTCATTACCATAATACAACCCCAACCACCCTTCACTGGGACACCTAATAATTAGGGTCACCTGACCCCTACCCACACCATATGACTCATACAATAAGTCATTACTAAGATAGTAAGCTCAAAGCTTAATAATTTTCTAAGGACTAAAACCCAGGGTGTTTTAAATACGTATAAATGTACAAAGCTAAGGAATAAACATATAATCCGAGTGAATGAAGGATAAGAGGGATATATGATAATAACATAGCTACACAAGGCTAAGTATGCATATATATAATTATATAAC
Organism: Capsicum annuum; assembly: GCF_002878395.1. Taxonomy (NCBI): domain Eukaryota; kingdom Viridiplantae; phylum Streptophyta; class Magnoliopsida; order Solanales; family Solanaceae; genus Capsicum; species Capsicum annuum. The sequence continues at coordinate 103,188,980 of NC_061119.1, forward strand.
CAATGTCTACTCAAAATACAACTACTTATCAGATTAGCTAATTAAGACCTCATAATCAAAATACGAGTTAGTTCTAGAATACTCAGGGTTCTAATTCATATATTAAGTCATTAGATGGTCATGTATAATAATAGAATTGTAAGATAAAAGAGTATGGAATAATGTCTCAAGTCTGGATACAAAATCACTAACCAATTTGTCATAAAATAGACATAACAATGATAATAATAATGTCAATAACAATGCGAGTAATTGGCTAATCCAAATAACCAAATATCTAACTACACCTACCACATGCCCCCACTGCCCCAAGCTCAAAAGTTTCAATCAATATATTACACATCATAAGGCATAGTTCTCACTCATACCTATGAAACCCCCATATGAATTGATTGATACAGGTGCATACTGGTGATAGGCAATGCACAAACAAGGATGAATGCAATAAAATCCATAATACCATAACCGATAAGTATAATCGACATCATGATATCATCATCATAAACATCACCCTCATAACTATCATTATCATAACCATCATTATTATAAGAATCCTTCTGTCTTATCGGGTACATATATATATATACAATTGTTATATATAGGGCTAGGTGGACCTAAATCAATAGATGTAGACATAGACACATCAATATAATTATCCTCTGGCCTTTCCAGGTATCAATGCATCATAATAACCATCTTTGTCCTTATCAAGTACCATTATATCATCATAATATCCTCTGTCCTTATTGGGCATCATCACATCATCATAGTATCTCCAGCCTTGCCGGGTATCATCACATCATCACAGCATCCGCCAACCTTACTGGGTATCATTATATCATAATAATATCCAAAACAATGTCAATAATAGAGAGAAACACCCATGAGGGATAAAGAAAACAATTTCATAATAATATTCATCATTCATTATATGAAACACCTTAGATCTGAAACCTTAGAAAATTTCTTAATTTTGAGCTCACTGGACATCATACGACTTGTGGGTAGAAGTTGTATGATGTTGTATGGTTTAGGGTCCCTTCTCTTATATGTAAATCAGTGTGGTTGGGTTGGTTTGTGTCCAAGGTACGATTGAACACCTTACTAGTTATTTGTTTAGGTATGATGTATGTGGCTAAGTTATCTGATGCCCCTAAGTTAGTCTAGAGGTTCTGCTTGGGGCACAGTCTATAAGGTACTTCTCGTATGCTAGGATATGAGTTAAACCTTGGTGATCGTATATTGGTCAGTATAGGGGTCTAAGGTGAGGTATTGGGTATGAGTCAAGGTTACTACTCATACCCTAGGGTACGGTTTAGGGGGATATGGTTGTACCCCTATGCGAGTTAGTTTTCTCTTTTAAGCTAAGGGTATTCTAGAGATTTCCCACCCCAAAACCCTTAAGTCCCCGTGTATTAAAAAAATATTGTGGCCTCTCATAAAATACTATTAAAAGATTAAACACTCCAAAAACACTCTCTAAACTCTCTCTTGAAGATTGGGGCTAGGGTTCTTCAAAGGTGGTCATCTTATGGCTTAAGAATCAAATTTATTCCATGAATCTTCTTGAATAAGGCATGTGACTCTTCCTTCATTGTTTTTTCTAAAATATCATGTGTTTTAAAGTATGATTATTATTCTTAAATAGTGGTTTTGAAACATATAGTTGAGTATTGTTTACTCTTAGTTTAACTTGTGTTTATACATGGATTTTCATGATAGTTTGCATATATGGGTGCTTGGTAATTGCAGTTTAACAAATGGGTCATGGGTTACCCTAAACTTAAAGATTTTTACCTTAATTTGGGTCTTGATAATAGCATTCCTTTAAAGTTTTTGTGAAAATGTCTGAGAGAGTAAAATAGTCACATGACAATGGTGTTTTGAACTGAGGCATTAGCCTCATGAATATGAATGGTTGATAAATGGTTTTGTGAAGGCCTTGCCATCCATGTAATTATCTAATAGTAACCTTGGTGGTTTAAAGTGCTAAATGGGTTTGAGTCCCTAAATATTAACTTGATTTATGCCATTATTAGACAATGGTTTTGAGTCCTAAACTTTAAATTGAAAAAGTTTTTTTGTTAGGCAATGGGTTTGAGTCCCAAAGATAATTGAAGGAATGGTTGATTGATAATGATAAGGCATATGGTATACTTGGAAGTAGTGTTGGTATAATGATACCAACAAAGTTCCTTTGGTAAGTAATTTACTAAATAGTTGTGTATCTGGAATGATGGTTTTAAATTAGAATTTAAAGTGGGATATGTAGTCAGGTGGTGAAAGTGGAGTCCGACGGACTAACACTAGAAACTGTGCTAGCCGGTGCGGGTGTCTTATGATTGGGTGATTTGAGCCACCCCAATGATTATATGAATGGGAGGTTCGAGTCCTCCTTACTCCATGTATTAGTTCTAAGTCACCTTGATTATGCTAGGAGGCTTGAGTCCCCCATAAAGCCATATAAAAATATGGATATTCTCTGGTTCGTGGGGCTACACGCACTGAAGCCCTTCTAGTTAGGGGAGATCTGGGCCTATATAGCCCGTGGGTGCCTTGTTCTATGATGATTATACTACACAACCCATGTTAATGCTTTCAAAGTTCATGTTAAACTTATTTCTTATCATGACATGATATAAATATATATATATATATATATATATATATATATGTATATGTATTGCATTGGTATATGCATTGATGGATTGGTTTTGAACTGTTTGCACTATTTTATCTTTATTCTTGAGTTACATACTAGCGCTCTAACTGCTAACCATCTTCGACGTTATCCCCACGTGATGCAGGCGTTGGTCATACTATACCTAATACTCATTGATTAGACTCAAGATCAGCTTGTGTTGACTTGAAATGGTGAGCTTCCATACTTTGGAAGGCTCTATTTCTTGTTTTTTCTTATATTTCATTTGGTTTAGCCTTTTACGCTAGTTTGGGCTATGGTCGGGGGAATGTCCCAACTAAATATTATTTTACTTTTGGGTAGAGGCTTGGTGGAACTACTATGGGTTGGTATGGATAGTGTCGGCATTATTTTCTTCCTTTGCATTGGTATTGGTAGTATGGATGATACCGTTAGACTATATTTATGATTATTCCATCCTATTATATTATGGATATGGACTTGGTTATTATTTTGGTTTAGGTTGTGGTTGTTGGTTTGACATTGGATGGCTAGACTTGTTTGGGTTGGACACGGTTGTGAACCTAGCCCAAAGTCTTCAAATTTCAAATAATCTATCTTGTTATATGTTTGAAATTTATTCAACTCAGGATATGTGCTTGGTTGGTTGATTTGGTAAATAGGGTGGTCTCCAATTCTTAATGGGCCTGAGATGCCCATTACGACAAGGCCCTAGTTTGGGTTGTGTCAAGTTGGTATCCGAGCTTTTGGATCATGGATAATTAGGAGTCTACAAATCCATGTCGAGTAGATTTCTTTTAAGGGTGTGTAGCATGCCATACTTATAAGGAAGAGGGTACAAGATATCTAGGAATGTTCTACTTTCTTGTTATCTTATTTTGAGCTATAAAGTCTAAGGTCTTAGATTCTTCTGATTTACATTTGCTTGTCTTATAGATCATGTCTCGACAATCTGAACCTCATAAAAACTTCTTTGCCCCAATTAAGGACAATGTTGATGAAAAACGCTCTACTCATGGAATCCATACTCGATCTAGAGGTATAGTTCCTGATTATCCTAGAGTTTTACTGGTTCCCATTAGTCCTCCTCAGCTAATATGATGAATATTAATTTTCGTTAATTGATTCATATAATTTCTCAGTTGGTAGATTCTCAGGATGAGCGTTGTGCACATGTTATTTTATCTTCTGAGGCCATAAAGGTTGGCCAGTTCATGAGGTTGAATTCTCTAACTTTTATAGGTGTTAAGATGGCGGAGGATCCTTAGGTTTTTTTGGATGAGATAAAAAAGATTTTTAGGGTTATTCATACCACGAATGTGGAAGGGATGGAGTTTACTGCCTACTAGCTGAGGGATATGGCATAACAATGGCATGAAGAGTGGGATCAGGCAAGGGGTGACATTGATGGGTCATCTCTGTTGGAGGATTTCACTAATGCATTTTTGGACCTCTTCTTTTCTCAAGAGTTAAGGGAAACAAAAATAGATGAGCTTGCTAATCTGAAACAAGAAAGAATGTCGGTCAAGGAGTATGCCTTAAAATTTTACCTATTATCTCAGTGTGCTCCAAAGATGGTGTCTGATATGAGGGCATAAATGAGGAAATTTGCTTCAAGACAATTTTGTAAGTTGATCTTTGAGAGTAAGGCTGCCTTAGTAATAAAGGACATGGATATCTCTAGGTTAGTTGCTTATGCAGTAAGTAAAAGATGAGAAAAAGATACAGTCTAAGTTTAGTGAGAGGTAAGGAAAGAAGTTTAGGCCTTTTGAGTAGAGTAGGGGTGATAGTGGTAAGTGTCCAAAGAAAAAGTGGGGGAGTTTTGGTTCTTTCACCATAGCTAGTGCTTCTTACCCAAAATCATCAGGTGATCATTGGTCTCAGCATGATGGTGGGTCCCGAGTATAAGGTGTCTAATCGTAGGCTAGTGGGGCACAGTCTGCTCATTTCCACCCTCTTTATAAATTTTATGGGAGTTTGAACTGTAGGTTTTATGAAGAAGTGAAGAACATATGCTTTTATTGTGGTCAGATAGGTCATATTTAGTGTTACTGATGTATTTGGATAGCTTTTGGGGATAGTAAGGCTACTATTGCTTTGTCATCTCCTGATGCACCAAAGGGTGTTGCTTCTGTATCTATTTTTACTTCTAGTACCAGCGCTGGCCAAAATTGGTTATATGCTCTGGTGTCTCACTAGGATTCTGAGGCATCCCTCGATGTAGAGACTGGTATGTTGAAACTTTTCTCTTGTGATGTATATTATTTACTTGATCCAAGTTCCACTCTTTCTTATGTGACCTTGTTTGTGTCTATACATTTTGGTTTTGGTCCTAAATTGATTTCTTATCCTTTTTTTATATATACCCTAGTTGGTGACTTTGTGATTACTAAAAGAGTCTATAGAGAGTGTGTGCTATCTGTTAGTGGTAGGGAAACTCTTATAGATTTAATAGAGTTGGATATGGTTGACTTAATGTCATTTTAGGGATGGATTGGCTGCATTCGTGTTATGCTTCCTTAGATAGTTAGACCTATAAGGTCATGTTTAATTTCCCTAATGAGCCGGTCATTCAAATAGAAGGGGGTTCTTTAGTGCCCAAAGAAAGGTTCATCTCATACCTTATATCCCAAAAGATGATTTCCAAAGGGTGTTTGTATCATTTGGTCTGAGTTAAGGATTCTAACTTAGAAGGTCCTTTTTTAGAATCCATCCCTACGATTAATGATTATCTTGAGGTTTTCCATGAGGATTTTCCTAGCATCCCTCCATATAGAATGGCTCCGACTGAGTTGAAGGAGCTTAAGGAGAAATTAAAGGATCTCTTAGATAAAGGTTTTATCCATCCTAGTATGTCTCCTTAGGGTACTCCAGTGTTGTTTGTGTAGAAGAAGGATGGTTTCCTTTGGATGTGAATTGACTATCGTCAGTTGAATAAGGTGACCATACAGAATAAGTATCCTCTTAGTGACAATTTATTTGATCAACTTCAAGAGGCGAAGTGTTTCTTTAAGATTGATCTTAGGTTGGGTTATCATCAGCTTAAGATTAGGGAGTTAGATATTTATAAGACTGTATTCAGAACCTAGTATGGTCACTATAAGTTCCTAATCATGTCTTTTGGTTGGCTAATACCCCAGAGGTATTCATGGATATGATGAATAGGATCTTATGTTAGTTTTTGGATTTGTTTATCATTGTCTTCATTAATGACATCTTAGTCTACTCTAAAAGTGAGGCGGATCATGTCTATCACCTCTGTGCAGTGTTGTAGACCTTAAAGGATCAGTGTTACTATGCCAAGATCTCCAAGTGTGAGTTTTTATTGAAGGCTATAACTTTTCTTGATTATGTTATCTATAGTAAAAGGGTTATGGTAGATCCACAAAAGGTTGTGGTGGTTAAGAAGTGGCCTATACCTGCAACTCCAATCGATATTTGAAGCTTCTTGGGTTTATCCAGTTACTATAGAAAAGTTGTGGAAAATTTTTTGACTATAGATTCCCCATTGACTAAGTGGACCCAAAATAAGGACAAGTTCTTATGGTTGGATGCATGTGAGGGTAGTTTTGAAAAGTTGAAAAATAAGTTCACTTCATCTCTAATTTTGACCCTGCCAAAGGGTAATGATGGATTTGTATTATATTGTGATGCTTTTTGTATTGGGCTAGGTTGTGTGTTCATGCAGTATGGTAGGGCGGTGGCTTATGCTACTGGGCAATTAAAAGTTCATGAAAAGAACTACCCCGCTCATGACTTAGAGTTGTTAGCAGTGGTATTTGCGCTGAGGATTTGGTGTCACTATCTCTATGGTGTTCATGTTGATATCTTTTCTGATCATAAGAGTCTTCAGTATGTGTTCACTCAGAAAGAGTTAAATCTCAGTAAAATAAGGTTACTTGAATTGCTGAAGGACTACGATATGAGTCTTCACTACCATCTAGCTAAAGCTAATATAGTTGATAATGCTATTAATAGGTTATCCATAGGTAGTCTTTCTCATGTGGATGAGGATAAATGGGATTTAATGAAAGACATTCACTATTTGGCTAGTCTTGGAGTTCATCTCATGGACTCCTAAGGTGGTGGTGTGTTTGTGCATTCACTGTTTGGCTAGTCTTGGAGTTCATCTCATGGACTCCTAAGGTGGTGGTGTGTTTGTGCATCTTCTCTTGTTGTGGAGATAAAGGAAAAACAGATGTTGGATCCCAAATTAATGAAGATTAAGAGTAATATGTGTCAGCAAAGGGTTTTTGACTTTGTGATTGGTGGTGATGGTATCCTGAGGTACCAAGGAAGGTTATGTATTCCCAATGCTGATGGATTGAGGGAAAGGATTTTGTCCAAAGCTCATGAATCTTTTTATGCTATTTATCCTGGTTCTACTAAGATGTACCATGGTCTTAACGGGTTCTATTGGTGGAAAATATGAAGCAAGAAGTGGCTAGCTTTATGGTTAAGTGTATGGTATGTCAACAAGTGAAAGTTGAGCACATAAAACCCGTGGTTTGTACCAAGAGATATAGTTTCCCAAATGGAAGTAGAAAGTGATTAAAAAGGATTTTGTTACCGGTCTTCCTCAGTCTCAGAATCAATGTGATTCGATTTGGGTTATTGTGGATAGGATGACTAAGTCCGTTCACTTTTTACCGATGAGGACTAGCTATTTAGTGGAGAATTATGCAAAGTTGTATCTTACGGAGATCGTAAAGTTGCATTGTGCACCAGTTTCTATCATTTTGGATTGTGGTACTCCATTCTCATTGCATTTTTGGAAGTCATTTCAAAAAGGTTTAGGAACTAAAGTGTGCCTTTATATCGCTTACCTTCTCGATTGGATGGACAAGCGGAGAGGACCATTCAGACATTAGAAGATATGGTTCGTTCTTGCGTGATTGACTATGGCGGTAATTGGTTCAACCATTTCCCTTTGATTGAGTATGCTTATAATAATAGTTATCACTCTAGCATTGGTATGTATCCTTTTGAGGCATTTTATGGTAGGAGATGTCGTTCTCCTATTGAGTGATATAAAGTTGGTGAGGGTAAGTTGTTTGGCTCTGATTTGGTTCACCAAGCCTTGGAGAAGGTGAAGGTGATTCGAGATAGATTGAAAGCCGCTCAAAGTCCTATGCGGATATAAGGAGTAGAGATTTAGAGTTCAATGTTGGTGATTGGGTTTTCTTAAAGGTATCCCCCATGAAGGGAGTGATGTGGTTTGGTAAGAAAGAGAAGTTAAGTCCTCGGTATGTTGGTCCTTACTTGGTTTTGAAGAGGGTTGGAAATATTGCCTATGAAATTGAGTTTCCTCTTAGTTTGAGCTCAATTCATCTAGTTTTCCATGTCTCTATGTTAAGAAAGTGTGTGGGTGATCATTCTTTGATTATTCCTTTGGAAGGGTTGGGTATTTTAGATTCCTTATCTTATGAGGTAGTCTCGGTTGATATCTTGGATCGTCAAGTTTGTCGGTTGCGGACGAAGGATGTGTCTTAGATAAACAGAAGAGGACATGAAGTCCAAGTATCCATTCCTATTTTCTTCTCCCAAAATTCATGCAGAAGGTATATGTACTTCATCATAGTGTTGTTTTCAAACTTTGTTGAAGTAAAAGTTGATATCCTTGCATCTTTTTTTTCTAACTTAGTTAAAGGTTAGAGTAGAGGTGTTGATGTGTTAACTCATACTTGTGCTTGACTTACCCGTCATTCGAGGATGAATGATCCAAGTGGGGGAGAATTTAAACACCTTCGCTTTGGACCCTTCTAAAATTTCTTGATTTTGAGCTCACTGGACATCATACGAATTGCGGGTATTAGTCATATGATGTTTAACGATTTAGGGTCCCTCTTTTTGTATGTAAATCAGTGTGGTTGAGTTGGTTTTTATCCAATGTATGATTGAACACCTTACTAGTCATTTGTTGGGGTATGAATGGAATGTGTCTAAGTTACATGATGGCCCTAAGTTAGTCTAGAGGATTCTGCTTGGGGTACAGGCTATATGGTACTTCTCGTATTCTAGGATAGGAGTTAAACCTTGGTGGTCGTATGTTGGTTAGTATACAGGTCCAAGGTGAGGTCTTAGGTGCGAGTCAAGGGTACCACTCATACCTTAGGGTACAGTTTAGGGGGTATGGTCGTACCCTCCTAAGAGTTAGTTTTCAACTTTTAAACCAAAGGTATTCTAGGAATTTCCCACCCCAAAACCCCTAAGTCCCCACGTCTTAAAAGATGTTTTGTCCTACCACAACACACTATTAGAAGGAAAACACGCTCTAAACTCTCTCCTGAGAATTGGAGCTAGGGTTATTCAAAGATGGTTATCTTGAGGCTTAAGAGTCAAATTTCTTTCTTAAATCTTTTTGAATTAGGAATGTGACTCTTCCCTCATTGTTAGTTCTCAAATATCATGTGTTTTAAAGTGTGATTATAATTCTTAAATGGTGATTAAATTGAGGGTTTTGTTGGTTATGGTTGGGTATTGTTTACTCTTAGTTTAACTTGTCTTTATACATGTTTCTTTGGTGATGGTTGGCACATGTGGGTGCTTGGTAATTATGGTTAAACAAATGTGTCATGGGTTAACTTAAACATGATGGTTTTTACCTTGATTTTGTTCTTAATAATAGCATGCCCTCAAAGTGATTGTGAAAATGTCTAAGAAAATGAAATATTCACATAACAATGGTGTTTTGAACTAAGGCATTAACCTGATGAATATGAATGGTTGATAAATAGCTTTGTAAAGGCCTTGTTGTCCATGTAATGATCTAAATGGTAACCTTAGTGGTTTAAATTGTTAAATGGGTTTGAGTCCCTAAATATTAACCTGATTTATGTCATTGTTAGACAATGGGTTTGAGTCCATAAACTTAAAATTGAACAAGTGTTTTTGTTAGACAATGGGTTCGAGTCTCAAAGTAAATTAAAAGAATGGTTGATTGATAATGGTAATGGCATGAGGTATACTTGCAATTAGTGTTGGTATGACGATACCAAGAAAGTGACTTTGGTAAGTAATTGACTAAATAGTTGTGTATGTGGAATGATGATTTTAAATTATGCTTTAAAGTGGGGTGTGTAGATGGGCCGTAAAAGTGGGGTTCGAAGGATAAACACTGGAAACCGTTCTAGCTGGTGCGAGTGTCTTATGACCGGGTGGTTTGAGTCCCCTGAAAGAATATATAAATGGGAGATTCGGGTCCCCTTACTACATGTATTGGTGCTAAGTCACTTTGATTATGCTGGGAGATTTGAGTCCCCCATAAAGGCATAATTGGATATGGATATTCTCTGGTTTGTGCGGCTACACACAATGGGGCCCCTCCAGCTAGGGAAGAGCTAGGCCTATATGGCCCGTGGGTGTCTTGTTCTATGACGGTCATGCTACACAACCTAGATTAATGCTTTCAAAGTTCTTGTTAAACTTGTTCCCTATCCCGACATCGTATAAATATATATATGTATATGTATTTTGGTATATGCATTGATGGATTGGTTTTGAACTATTGGCACTATTTTTTCTTTATCCTTGAGTTACATGCTAGCGCTCTAACAGCTAGCCATCTTTGAAATTGGTCATACTACACCACATACTTAGTGATTGGACTCGAGATCAGCTTGTGTTGACTTGAAGTAGTGAGCTTCCATACTTTGGAAGGCTCTACTTCTTGTTTTGGTTTCTTATATTTCATTTGATTTAGTCTTGAACATTGGTTTTGGCAATGGTCCGGGGCATGTCTCGACCAAATATTGTTTTACTTTTGGGTAGAGGCTTTGTGAAACTACTATGGGTTTGTATGGGCGATGTCAGAATGGTGTTAGCCTTGGAATTGGTATTGGTATTATGGCCGATACCGTTGGACTGTATTTATTGTTCCATCCTATTATGTTATAGGTATGGAGTTGGTTATTATTGTAGTTTTGGTTATGGATTTTGGTTTGGTATCGGATATCTAGACTTGTTCAGGTTGGTCACGGTTGTGAACCTATCCCAAAGTCTTCGAGTTTAAATTCTCTATCTTATTATATGTTCGGAATTCATCCGACTCAGGGTATGTGCTTGGTTGGTTGGTTTGGTAAATAAGGTAGTCTCCGGTCCTTGTTGGGCCTAAGATGCCCATTACGACAAGGCCCTGGTTTGGGTCGTGTCATTATCAATGTCACATTATCCATAAGCATATATACGTAACATGAATATATCAGGTTTACCCAAAATCTATATCATCAATACAACATCTTTCTCCATCCAATACCAGAGAGATATGTATTTAGATATATAGTAGGTGCACAGACTTAAGCCGTGGCTAAAAAAATATGTAAATATATATCTTTGTTGCTCGAAGTGAACTTTGGGACTAAATCATTTTTAAAGTGTAGAAAGGGTCAGAACCTCTCATGGCCAGAGCAATTAGTAGTATTAAAACATAGACCAAAATATTTCTCAACCACATCTTTTAAATTAATCTCTTTTACTTATAAGTTATTCTTTAAAACTGGCGTTTATTATTATGAATAAATCTATTTTAAGGTAGAAAGTGGGCTTTAACCTTTAATTAGTGACAACGGTAACAAGATTATAATCTAATTGGAGTCGTACCAATCATCAATGTAACGATCATGAATGTACCGAATCAATGCATGTCGTCACTAGTATTCATACAATGAAACCATAAGCATTAATATATCAATAAACTACAATCACATCTTTTACAAGGATAAACACTTCCTGGATGGTCAACTCATATCATAACACTACCTTGGGCCTAATAATATGTCTCGAATAACAACAATATTATAATCATGGCCTTCAACCCACATAAATATCCGGAACCCATATCAATAATCATATTTATAAATTGTCTCATATTTGTAAGCCATACTCGAGACATAACACCTCTATAAGCCATAAAGCATATCTATACTCATCTCACATGTAAGATGCATCTCACATTAAGAAGGCATAAGAATAATAAGCATCTTACATCTAGGAGGCATAATATATCAATAAATGCCTCACATCTAGGAGGCATAATGCATAAATAAAGCACAACTTATAACTACGAGGAATGTCATCTCCATAGGCCCATTATCATATCTAAGAGGAATAACATCTCTAAAGGCCCAATATCATATGTAAGAGGAAATAACATCTCTAAATGTCCAATATCATATCTTAGAAGAAACAACATCTCCAAAGGTCCATTATCACTTATAAGACGAAATAACATCTCTTAAGGCACATTATCACTTCTAAAAGGAATATCATGGCCATAAGCCATTAATCATTATCCGGGGATAAAAACACATCATCTCACCAAGTCAACGACTAACCTTATTCTAACAGATTACTAGTCTCAACTATGCCTAACATCCGCCAATTAGTCCACATGGGCTAACACAAGTCATGGCCTCAGGTGGGTTTGAGGAACCCACTTATAATCCTCAATTTCCATATTTAGGCAATTTATACCCCAAACTGGGCTAAGATATCTAGTTTGACATTTGGATGTCAAGTAAGCCATTTCCAATCCTAAGATAGGAACTTCTTCTAGAAACCATGGGCATCTAAGTCAACTCCACCCAAATTACGGTTTCAAGATCACAACGATAGCCTAAATAAGGCTAAATATACTAACCATACTTCCAATGCTAAAACTGCATCCCAAATCTAGCATCATATCAAATCCATTTTATGAATTAGCTTAATGTAAAGAGAAGGAAATAGTATTCTAAAAGAGTCCTATGCATTTCACCTTACGAGTTAAAACCCTCATCTAATCCCCAATCTTTAATAATCAATACTAAGTCATTCTACCCATAATCAAACTTAACATTCACATTCACACGCAATATATATTACATATCATCTTATGAAGAAGAGTAGACAGAAGCCTATCTCAAAGACAAACCATAGATCCTTACATCATTCACCAAACATCCATCTTCACTTCAAAATCCCAAAATACCATCACACTATTAAAATTGTAATCTACTCATCAACATGAGAATAATGATACACATATTACACCATTGTGCTTTGAGTCCTAAAATGACACCAAAACCCCAAATAGGTCCTCTTTACGAATATCATATTTTTTAGGTCAACCCAATGATCATACATGATCAAGGAATAATAAACCTTAAGAAATGGGTGAAAAACAAGCTAATTTAGCGATAAAATCAAGCTCTTAAGCTATTTAGGGTTTTGAGTTAAGAGATAAGATATTCAATAAGGAAGTGATGAAATATTACCTTAAATTTGAATATATTTTTGATAATAGATGTTGATCAAGCTCCCAAGTCACCCACAAGACTCAATTTAAGGATATTTCACCCTTTTAGGGTTCTTGGCTCTCAAGAGTGAGTGAAAATGGCTAAAATACGGCCTAAGGTGCCTTTATACCCATACCAGGAATAGAGATGTTGTTATCCCAGTCCATGGATTGCAATTGCAATAGAACGATCTCCATGGACTTCTTTCAATCGCAATAGGGAGATCATGGAGGCCTTTGTGTCGATCCCACAAGCATCAGCACTAGTAAACTTAGAAAATTTTACAAGTTTCCAACAATGCCTTGGGATTCATACGAAATCTAATTTATGCAAATGAACTGCGTAACTCTACTAAATTCAACGTTTTGGATAAGATGGAGAAGTTATATTTTTCATATGATTTTGTTTCAACCAAATGTTGGGCACACACCCTAAATTTCTAATTTTTTAGCTTTTCAACCATAGGTTGAAATGAACTCATGTGCATTGGGACCCAAACCAAAGGTTTACTTAGCCTAAAATTGATATTTCAAAGCTGTTGGCATAGTTGCAATTTGTATCTGAGATTGTTTTGTTAAAGTTTTTACTCAGTGGCCATTTGGAACTAACAAAGACTTCTAAATAAGCAATTGGCTCTAAAAATCAAATGAACTACTCGGTAATCAAAAGGTCAGTCAGTCCCAGCAAGTCATAAATAACTTGGGAATTCTTTGGGAAAGCCCTAACAATCGAAATAAACAAAAATATGAAAAATGACCTGAAGGGTCATTATAATATCCACTACTAAAAGAAATTTCATCCCCAAAAGTCAACGGATAGAAAAACCTCAAAATCTTGAAAGGACCAGGTACTGGGCCTGCATTCTCCAATCATGACTTCCCAGAAAACCTCAACGAAAAGAGAACACTACCGAGGGATTCATCTATAGGTATCTTTTTTTCAACCAGCTCTCCCATTTCACTTCTAAATAATCAAAACTAAACTTGAACTGCCAACAGACCTCCATCTAAACCAAAAAAGGTTGATGCATGCAAATATGAACAACGACATACTGATACCATCTTGATACCCACATAAATCAACAAAAGCTCATCCAAGACAAACCAATCCAAGGCATGAGTCCTACAACTGACTTTAAATCCAAATATAACCTTTTTTTACCAATCCATACTTGCTATCTGCTCCAAATCGAGAGGAAAATTTCCTGAGACCTATTCGCACAATCTAATCCCAAAAAACTTAAAAAACTAAAACTCATTTGCTGAAAGTCCATACAACAACAATAATAATAAGCTCATAAAGTGCGATATGGGCATACTGATATCTCCTAAAACTAACCTCTAAGGAAGTATTCTGCGGTCAATTCCAAATATAGTAACTTAACAAGGTTGGTGTCGACACACAGGGAAAACATTGAATAGTTGCTTAACTTACTGAAATCCATGAGCAGTGTGGAAAATTAAATGGGGGAATTTAGAAATTAGTCATGAGTAGTAACCAAACTTGAATGCTTTTGAGTTTGTAAACACTAGGACGGTGTTCCACCTGGCTTCTCAACTCCATAAATTTCTCATGTTCAACCAACCTATTTTACTGCTCTACATGTAAATTCAACAAACTATGTATCATCAACCATCTTGTCAATGTTTTAATAAATCTCACCCTTTACCTTATAAGTTTCAGGGTATCGCCTTATCGCTCCTTGTCTATGACATTATTTCAACTTTTATTTGAGTCTCAAGTTGATTAGATAAAATGGAGTACTCAGATAGACATGAATCTCAAATTACAGTCTTAATCCTCTTTTCCTAATCTCAAACTCCCTTGTGAGGACGTTATCAAAGACATGCAATCCTGAAGCTTCTGCAGTAGCTCTGAGGTTAATTAATTTGAATAAAATTAGGATACATACAACTATAATAGAAAAGATAAACCTCCCACTTCTTTTATGTAGCAATCCACCAGGGTTCCTATAAGCCTAGTCAAGGAAATTAGCCGTTCATGTGTAATACCCTGAACTTTCCTTAAGTTAAATCTAGTCTTCAGAAGAGTTAGTGATGACTTCCTAAATGATTAATGTTTAAATCAGATAGAATTTCCCCAATTTTGACCTTTTATCATGTGGAAAATTGAATTAGTTTTCCAACGATACCAATTTTGTCCAAATTCGGTATTGGGGTAACAAGTTATAGACGTTTTATAGAGAACTATCGAAACTACCCAGAAGCGACGGTCAGGACCGACAGACCGTTGAGCTAGTAATAGACTGTCGCCCAAGCCGTCGTGGCTAAGGTAGTGAACTAATCTTATGGCCAAGTACGACGGTCAGGACCGATGGACCGTCGAGCTAGCGATGGACCGTCGCCCAAACCGTCACAGATGAGGTAGGAAGTTCACATTTTGGCCAAGTACGATGGGATGGACCGACAGACCGTCGATCTAGCAATGGACCATCGATCCAGCGATGGACCATCACCCAAACCATTGCCACTTCTGATCAGCTATTTTAATCCATTTTTATAAGGGTATTTAGGTCTTTTTCCACCCATTATAACCCTTAATTATACTAGACCAGAGATCATAACTTCATTATTCATCCACAACCCCAAATTAGGGTTTCTCTCAAAGATCAATCCCCAAGAACAAGAAACCCTAGGTGTTTAATCTCAAGTTAATAATTCAAGCTTTCCTCTACCAATATTTAAGAAATCATCCCCCCAGGTATGTTTAGTGTTGATTCATGGGTTTCTTTCACCTATGAAGCTCAAGAATCCTATTTTAAATTCATAAATTGTGAAACCCATGTTGTGGATTGATTATAATCATATTTGTTGTTGTGCGACTTCCAAATTTGAAGCTTTAATACATTTTCATGAAATTTTGTTAATGTACGAATTGAAATCAAAGAAATTGAGTGAATGAAGGAACTTGATGTATTAATTTGATGTTTATGCTTAAGCCCTAAGTTATGCATACTAAATGTCTATAAAATGCCTAAGAGAGTAAGATTTACACTTATTGACTCAATAGGGCCTAAATGATGAATCCATGTTTTATCCTTATGTTTCAAAATGACTCTCATGCTATTGTGATGTGTTGAAATTGTCTGATGGAATGCCCATGAGACTAGAATTGTGTAACCATAATATATTTGAATGCATTCCTATTCATGTACAAGAGTATGAGAACCAAGTGCTTTATGAAACTCCCAAGTTATTGTATTATGAATTATTGATTATGGTCACATGTTCAAGAAGTGTCATGTCTTGTTAGTTTTATGTTATCGAGTCCTGGTGGTAATTCTACCCGACAATTTAGCTGTGTTCCTAGAGCCAATGTCAGTTTCATGATAATCTTAATCAAGCCATGATCAGTAGAATTCAGTCAGTTACAAGACTCAGGAAAACTCAGTAAATTCAGTATCAGTCTAGTAATCTCAGTCAATTGTCAAATCTCAGTAATATTCCATCAGTCAACGGAATTCAGTGAAACTCAATTTAGTTTAGTCTAGTATATTCAGTTCAGTGTCTATTCAGATGGGAATAGGATTCAGCACCAAGTGAGTTCAAGGATGGGAATTCACTTGCGAGTAAAGGGTGTGATTCTTAGAAGCAATCCTTATGCTCCAGAACTACGTAGCCAGCATAGGTTGAGACATCAAACCTGCTAGATAAGGGTATATAAGGTGCTTAACCTGTTAGATGAGGGTCTCACCATTCTCATTAGAGTACCTATTAGATGAAGGTCACTCACAGCTTGTCCTTACCAGTGGCGCGGTATTGACACCCTTCTAATTGGGGTTATAGATTGGACCCTAACTCAGCTATAATAGCTTATTAGGGGCATGTCGGTTAAACAAATACTTCCTACGGTCTCAGTATCAGGTCTCAGTAATAGAACTCAGATAGTTCTATAGAATTTAGGACTGTCAGATACAGTCACCCAGTACAGTATGAAACTCAGCTAGTTTCATCAGAATCTAGACTGTCAGATAAAATCACTCAGTATCAGTTACATCAGTTATCAGTAATTCATGATATCAGTATTCAAACTTAGTAGTCAGTATTATCACGAATTCAGTTATAGTTCCTTATTTATGCATGTATTCTCACTTTAATGTTATACAGTCATTTAGTATTGTTCATGCAGATAAACCATTTGCAATCAGCCTACCTCACAAGCATACCAGTATATTTAATCGTACTGACGCATTTTTGCTATGGTGTTTTATAGCATAGGTTCAAAAGTATGATCTTCAGAACATCAGTAGTATTCCAGTTTCAGCAGTCAGAGTCAGCAGTGAGTCCTCATCATTCAAGGATGTTGTGATTTGATTACTTCACTTCTATAGTACTTAGTTTGTTTTAGTAGTTGGAGTTAGTTAGATACACGTCCCATCAACTCCTTATTCAGATAGTACAGTGTTAGAGGCTTTCAGACTAGTATTTCAGACAGTTATTTCAGTTGTTTTGGTATTGATATACCATATTTTTAGATGTTGTATTTTATCATATATTTGAACCTTATAGCCTTTCAGCCTTTTATTCTGCATTTATACAGTATATTATGTAGTGTTCAAGTACAAATATCAGTTATGAGTTAGCTTGTGGTACTTTGGGGTCACGAGCACCGTGTAGCATTCTGGATACCAGATTCGAGGGATATCATGTTCATGCAAAAATTCATGATAATCAATAAATAAATCATGTAATTAATTACACAATATTAAGAATAATAAAACTCAAAGTCTTTAATTGAATAATAACCCAAAAATCTAAAGAATAATGTAAAGTATGAAAAAGTATTGTAAAAGTATGTTAAAGAACGTAAAAATAATAAGGAATAAACCTAGGGCTTTTAGAGTATCACAAAACAAGCCAGAATTCCTAATTAACATGGACTAGGAAAACTAAGTCGGCACAAGGTACGGATCGCTTGGTCCACTCATACAATAATTCTTATGAGTCATATAGTGCCTCTCATATGTTCTCTAGTGTCTTATCTTCTAGGGTTCCAACTTGCTGTTCTTGTTACGACTTATCCTCATGAGTCGTATCTTGACCATATGACTCATGGTCTTCACTGTTTACCACCTGGGACTTAATCTTTCTTTGCTCTAAACACTGATCATCTTACAGTTGGAGTTTACGAGTTGTACTCATACTTTTGACTCATTTTTTTCTGTGACTTCAACTCTGAATTGCCTCTTGAGGTTTTGTTCTCTTTATGATTGCTTGACACAACCAGTATCCTTATCTTACGACTCATATTCTCTAGTCATATCTTTCCTTCACTTAGCTTTTCTGCTTGGATTTTGATTCTGGTATGCTTATGAGTTATCCTACGAGTTGTATGATGTATTGACGACTGGTAAGAAGACTAGTACCATCTGTAGACATGTCTTTTTCAGGTTTTTTTCTTCCAATTTCATTTCAAGCCTATTATTTACCTATTGCACTCGCAACAACCATAAAACCACCTCATATCTACTAAAACAACCTAAATTCAAGCATAAATTCTTTGTTTTAAGCATCAACAGTGATGCGTTTCCACGACGCATCAACACCCTCAACTTAGAAAGTTTGCTTGTCCTCAGGTAAATAGAAATCAAAAATACTAACCACAACAACGATGCTTAAACAAGGAGATCCTAAGACACCTATGGCAATGACTTTTCAAGTCAATTTTAAACGTTTTTATTCCCATCCTAGTTTTAATCTTCCAATAATCAAATTGTGTAGGACTCTGATGATGGCATTACATTAGTGACAAACAACCAGGCATAGACATAAATCAAATTAACCGAACAATCTAGAAACCTAACAACATAACTTATGTACGCTCTCAATCAAACAAATCTCTTTCACTTAGTTTAGATCACTCGAATTATTCAAGGATATAGTAAAAGACGCTTACTCTCACAAAGAAGTATCGCTGGTGTATATAGAATACCATAAGCTTGCCCATATGCTCTCTTCCTGCATTTTCTGATAGTCTAGATAGGATCACTAAAGGACTTTAGTAGGCTTGTAACATAGGTTAGGGGCTAGTGTTTTATCTTTTTGGGACTTTTTAGTGACTCCTCCTCCTAGACACTACACTTTATTTGGGTTCCACTTATTTTTCCACTTTTCTTCATTTTATTTTATCCTTTATGTCTCCTTTTTTATTTTAAAATACATTTAGACTAGACCAGGTGCGGTTTTCTTTTATCACTTCCTTTTTTTCTTTTTCTTTTCTTGCAATTTTTTCTCTTTAAATTTTTTTATTTTCTTTTATTTTCACCGTTCTTGTCGTTTTTCATTTTTCTTTCATACGTCTTTCTTCATACTTATTTTTTCCTATTCACCCCTATAATAGCAACCCTCAACTTAGGCAATTTGTCTGAGTTAAGGTGCACAGTGTCCACGGAGGACCAGGGTCAATACAGGTTCATTGTAAGTGAAATGGAAAGGTGACATCTATGTAATAAAAAAATATGGGTCAATTAAGGCTCAAACAATATGATCAATGGGATTCATATCACATTTGGTTACGTATTTAGTCTCGAGTGGACTCAAAATAAGAATGGCCTATGATCATCTCTGACTTGACTATACTAAACCTTAGGTGAGAGCAATCGTGTAAATTTTACATTTCAACACACTGAGAACTAAGCAACACCTCACACACACTCACACAGGGTTATAATGCTCAGTATTACTTATGCAGTTATGCAATTATCAAATTCATAATCGTCTCACACAACTACAGACATCACACAATCATCAAAAATTTTAGGAGGGGTAGTAATTTTTCAACACAATTATTTCAAAATCAGACAAATTCAGCATAATTATTCAAAACAACATCGACTGCCACAAGTACAAATTTTCCTCCTATTTCAGCATCACACACTACAAAACTAATAAAAGAACATGGTACACCCCCACACCCAACTTGAATCTTATGCATTATCCCTAGTGCATCTAACAATGTAGTACAAGGGATCGGGAACATACTTGGGCACTCAAAGTGCCAACTCATGTAGTATTTTCATGTAGGGCCTCAGATCAGGTCCCACCATTATTAGCAGGAGTCCCATCAGCTGCCAAAACTATCTCTGTAATAGTGGCACCAGCTGTGGTCGGTGTGCTCAGTGGTATGTCAGTAGTTGGGGATACATGACCGCCCCCATCAACATCCTCAGCCACTAATCTCGAGCTACCAGCTCCAACTTGCATCTCTTGGACCCTCACCTTTTGGTCTTGCTCACTTTATCTCCTATCTTTCTTTACTTTCTTCAGGGTATCTTTTTCTACACTATTGTGCTTTTTTTTTCTTTCTTTCTCTTCTTTCTTCCTCCTTTGGTTCTAGAATTTTCCATACTTTTAACTTGAATTTTGGGCTCAACCTCTGTAATTATGTATGCTAGGATGAATAGCCTACCATACAACTCATTCACCATCTTCTTGATCTCAGCCACCTCTGCTTTTATCTCCACAATCTCTGGGGTTTGTCTTTTTCTCAACCGTCGGGTCATCCTCTGCTTAAAGGCATCCAATCAACCCTGCACTCGTTTGTTCTATTCTGCCAGCTAATTTTCAACCCAGGGTTTTACACCACCTTCCATCGATTGTACTTTTACTTCCACAGTTCTAATCTGAGTATAATCTCATTCAAACTAGGTTGAGAAATAAGTACATACCCTGGAGGTGAAGATCTAGAGAGAGTTGGGTGAGGTAGTGCAGATTATGTAGAAGGAGCACTGGATGTGCCCACTACATCAGTTATTTGTGGCTAGGTCTGCACACCTCCACATGTGGTGTCATCTGTTGTATTCTACACTGCAATCTCAATCTGGCAACCTTGACTCCTAAATATCTCAACAATCATATCATCTCCTCACCTCACTTTTTTGGCCATGGGTTTGCAATATCCCAAATCAACCCCATGTGTATAATATTTGTCAGCTCAATAAGTTGGTCGATCCCTGGGAGTTCCTGCATCTCTGGAGCCAAACATATCTGAATGACTATGGACGAATAAGCTAGAAGTAGGTTTTCTATTCCCATAGCTCTATATTATATCTCTTGAGCTAAAAGCTCACTTATATCAAACTTGTATCCAACCATCAACTCTACTATCAGTGCTACATGGATCGGACTTAGCATGTTATCCCCAGAAGTGTGACATAGTCTGTGTCGAGATAAAGTCCACCATGCCTTGGCTTCAAAATTTAGAGTGTGCTTTTAGATCTTTTGTGAGTCCACTCCTGGGACTCCTACCACCAAAATTATATCTTCACCATTTAACGCAATCAAAATACAATCCATCGAAAGTGTCTCATTTTATCTTTCGACCCCAGTTGCTTCCATGTTATCTTCCGTATTTCATCCATGTGGTAATCCATCTTTCCTATGTTTACTGGTGGCTAGAAGCTTGGTCCATTCAAGAACTGAGAAATAGTAAGCTGAGAGATGTTCACCCGCACTCCCCAAATGGTCAATAATATAATAGGATTTCCACCTCTCTATGGGTTTCCCTATGGATAATGCCTCTTCATCTTGACCTTATATGCCACATAAAACTCTTGCACTAATGCAATATTTTACTTCCCAAGAGGTGTAGTCATCCAGTGAAACTCTTATTAGCTAAAGCGAGCCTCAAATTTGGGCAACTCGTACATACCTATGGTGGTCAATCTCCTCTCAAGATAAAGACTTCTTTTGATTCTTCTCTTAAAGAGTCTACTTAACTCATCATTGTACATTTCCTGCATACTAAGGTACCCCCACCATTCAACGGTGGGTATCTAAGCAGGTGTAATGGATAGTAGTGGGTGATGCACCTCAATAGGTGTCACATTCTCCTTAGCAGCATCGTTCACATTTTCTAAACTTGATTATGAGCTTGATTCAGCAATTTCCACTGCTATTGCATCACCCTCAAGTTCTTTTTTTTTGTTATCCTCATCATCCTCAGAAGATGATGGTGAGTGTGGAAGGGAGGTACTTGGGTTTTTCATTCTCAGTCCTATTAGAGGTGTGTCCTTTAGAGTAACTACCTTTTTTACTTGAGGTCTTCTTTCCCTTGGATTTTCTTTCATTTTTATTGGATATTCAACTAAATCACTTCTATTACTGGATGATTCTATGTCCTCATTCACCAATTGATAGTCAGATTTTGGGCTAGGCTTCTTGTTGGTATTCATCTTCGAGGAGTCACATTTAGGATCCATGGTACCATTGAGCATACGCTTATTAGTAAAGGAAAGAAAAACAAAGAAAATTATGTCTTAGTATGCATGTTCTGTTCATGTTATGACTGGTGGTAACATTTGTATGAGCTATGTATGACTCGTATGACTGAGTCGTAAGGTAAATAGTGTATATATGAATGTTCACTTGTCTTCTTATGAGTCCTCCTGACCAGTTGTAAGGACAGGTTCCGACTTATTACCAATAATCATAAATAGACCAAAAACATAACTCTAATATGTGATATCTTCCTAGGTCCTTACAACTTATGTTTAAGAGTTGTATGGGTTGGATATGACTCATGTGGGTAAGTCGTACCCATATCAGAACCTCACTCAGTTAGACTTCTATGTTGTCAGTTGTTACGAGTCTCATCATGACTCGTACCTTGAATCGTTACTTCTAGGTATGAGTCATAAGGGGTCTCGTATCCATTGCAACATAAAAGTCTTAACTTATGAGTTGATTCCATAATACAATCCTAATTTTACCCTTCAATGCACTGCATTACCACCCTATTTTAGTCTAACAACACACATTTTTAGTACATAATATCAAGTTCATCCCCAACTTCCATTTTTAATTAACTTTTAAGACCTAGGGTTCAAATTTTTGCATAAACATAGATGTTCAACTCAGAGAAATGCAAAAACTCAACTTATGTTCATAATCAATTCAAAATTTAGAGAGTTTAAGCTCAAGAACTTACTTGTTCAATTAATCTTTCAAGTTTCTCAATTTCAACATGTTTCTACCCCAAACTCTTGAGAATTTCATGTAATGTGAGAGAACCTAATGCTTATGTATGTGTTTTTTAAGTGAATTTGTGTGTTTAGATATCAAGGATTAGAATCAATAGAGGTATTCGCCTTTCATAGTATTGGGTACCCAAATTAGGTGTCGTCTTTTTTTTAAAACCAGCGAATTGGTCCAGGTTGACACACAACCCTCAACCCGGTAAGTTTGGTTACATATCATGTGTACGACTCGTAACCAAAACTTATGGGTCTTTTCCTCTCTCATAAGGACTGAGAATCTCATACTTGGTTCAGGAGTCGATAAAAATTAGTGTGATGAGTTGTACCCTTAGGTTACGACTCATTCTGAGAGTCATAAAGACTCCAGAAACTTTTACCTGGAACTGCTTCAACTCCTAGGTCCTTATGACTCCTACTTACGAGTCATCACGTTAAGGTACGACTGATAAAGATTCTATATGACCTAACTTCTTGGAATATCTGGCCCTTTTCTACAATCTTTAACCCTACACACTGAACAAACATATTACCCTATAAATTATTAAGTACAAAACATAGGTTGTCTTCCACACAACGCTTGATTTAACATTGCAGCACGATGGGGCTAAGTTGGATACTCAGATTTCACCAACTAGCCTCATGGGTTACCTCCTATGCATTACTTGATTTAATGTCATAGCATGACATAGTTGCCTTGGTTACTCAACTTTAGTATTACCCATATAATGTTTTACTCTTTGTCCATTCACCTTAAATAGGGATTCACCATCCTGCTTCAATTTAAAAGCACCATATGGGAACAATCTTAGCATAGTAAGTAGACCATACCATCTATATTTTACCTTACCTGAAAACAAGTGAAGCCATGAATTATAGAGCAATACCTGGTCGCTTTTCTCAAATATCCTCTTCTCAATCTTGTGATCATGATGAAGTTTCATCTTTTCTTTGTAAGGTGTAGAACTTTCATACTCCCGAAGTCATAATTTATCCCACTCATCCATTTTTTTCATCCTTGACTTTGTTGCATCTTGCCACTCAAAATTTACCTTTTTCAGAGCCCATAGTGCTTTACGTTCAAGTTCAACAATCAAGTGACATGCCTTTCCATACACCAACTGATAAGGAGAAGCACTAATGTGGATCTTGAAAGTTGTTTTGTAAGACCATAATGTATCATCTAAATTTCATAACCAATCAGTCCTATTGGTATCCATTGTCTTCGCCAAAATAGACTTGATTTCTCTGTTGGACACTTCAACCCATCCACTAGTCTGCGTATGATAAGGTGTTGCCACCTTGTATTTCACTCCATACTTCTCAAGCACACTTTTGAATAGAAAATTATAAAAATATGAACCACTGTCACTAGTAATAGCAAGTGGTGTACCAAATTAAGAAAATATGTGCTTTTTCAAGAATGCAGTGACACTACGTGCCTCATTATTGGGGAGCACAACAACTTCCACCCATTTAGAGACATAATCTATAGCCGCAAGAAAACAAACTCACAAAAGGACCTATAAAATCTATACCCCATACATAAAACAATTCCAATTCTAAAATAGGGGTCATAGAAAGTTCATGACTCCTAGAGATGTTACCTTGGCATTGATATTGATCACAAGTTGAAGAAAAATTATGTGCATCTTTGTAAATTATTGGCCAATAGTACCCACATTGAAAAATTTTGTGGGTTGTGCTGGTTCCTCCATGAAGACCCCTAACTGGTGAAGAGTGACAAGCCTCAAGTATTCATATCATATCCACCTCAGGTATACATCTTTGAATAATCTCATCCATAAAAGTTCTGAATAACTAAGGCTCATCCTAGAAAAATTTCCTTCCCTCATGCATAAACTTCTTTCTTTGCTAAAAGAAAAGAGCTTCTGGGACTAGATAGTCAGCAAACCATGGAATTAGATCTTGAAAAGTTGCTAATATCTATCTCAAGCCCATAGTCAATATTCTGCATAGCTTCCACCTCAAGTCTAGACAAATGATCCGCAACTTGATTCTCAGTGCCTTTTTTGTCCTTGACTTTGAAATCAAATTCTTTCAGTAATAGAACCCACCTAATTAGTCTAGGTTTTGAATCTTTTTCCCATACAGTACTGCGATGTTGCATGATCAGTATGCATAATCACCTTTGTCCAAATCAAGTAAAACCTAAACTTCTCAAAGGCAAAAATCACTGCTAACGACTCTTGTTCTATGGAGGTTTAGTTCTTATGAGCAAGGTTTAGTTCCTTGATAGCATAGTAGATGGGATAAAGGATCTTTCCTTTTCATTGGCCTAGTACAGCACCTAAGGCCAATCCCCTTGCATAACACATAATCTCAAATGGCAAGGACCAATCTGGGGACACGATGATAGGAACAATCATTAACTTCTCTTTTAGACATTCAAAAACCACCAAGCATGCTTCAGTAAAATCAAATTTCACCTCTTTCTCAAGAAGCTTATAAAGAGGGTTGACAATCTTGGAGAAATCCTTGATGAATCACCTATAAAACCCAACATGTTCCAAAAAGCTTCGAACGCCCTTCACAAAAATTGATAGAGGTAATTTCTTGATTACTTAAATCTTCACTCTATATACCTTAATACCCCTTTTTGAAATTTTTTGCCTAAGCACATACCTTCTTTAACCATGAAATGGTGTATTCCTTAAACCTTCAAAAAGTATTTCTAAATGTACTAAGCAGTCATTAAAAAAATCACCAACGACTGAGAAATCATCCATAAACACTTTGATCATGTCTTCTACCATGTCAGAGAAGACTGACATTATGCATCTCTGAAATATGGCTGGAGCATTACATAACCCAAATGGCATACGTCTGAATGGAAGGTCCCATAAGGACAAGTGAAGGTTATTTTCTCTTGGTCCTCAGGTGTAATAGTTATTTTTCTATAGCCTGAGTACCCATTTAGAAAATAGTACCATCATCTTCCCACAAGTCTATCCAGCATCTGGTCTATGAAGGGTATGAGAAAGTGCTCCTTCTGAGTCCATGCATTTAATTTTCTGTAATCCAAGCATACTCTACATCCTTTGACTAGCCTCATCGATACTAGATCATTCTTCTCAAGAATAATGGTAATACCGCCTTTCTTTGGAACACATTATATCGGACTAACCCACTTGTTATCAGCAATGGGAAACACTACACCAGCATTAAGCCACTTAATTATTTCTTTCTTCACCACCTTCTATATAGGAGGATTAAGTTAATGTTGATATTCTATACTTGGAACATAATTTAGTTCAATTTGGATATTATGAGTACAAAGACCAGGTGGGATACCCACAGTATCTGCAATTGACCAACCAATAGCCCTCTTAAATCTTTGTAGCAATAATAATAAAAATTCTACTTCTGTCTCAATCAAATTAGCTACAATGATTACCATCAAAGTGTTGTTGGACCCCAAAAGTACATATTACAGATGAGAAGGGAGGGCCTTCAATTCTAAGATGGGTGGCTCCTCAATAGATAGGCAAACAGGTGGAGTGGTTCTATTTTCAGATATAAATCAATCTTTTTTCATGCATAAGTATAATATCCACCACCATAAAATGCACATGCCATCTCATCATAGGAATCAATACCATCACTGTCAAAGTTTATCATCACGGCTGCTAGAGCTTCAACACCCAACCTTTCTTCAATAGGAAAAACATCAGAAGTATCATCCCAAGTAGTGATACAATCCAAAGGGACCTTAAATCTTTTTATTATATATTTCGAGGTCAATACAAAGAGTTTCAAGCCAAGGTCAAGCAAAGAGCTCAAGGATGGACTTGGTGGACCCCGTTTAAGCTCCTAAGGCCAAAATTCCACATGTGGATAATGGCTTGGAGCTTGGAGTATTTGTTGAAGAGCCCATGTGGGTTATTTTAAAAATAACCACTTTTAGGCTATTTTAGTAATAGTCTACTTTAGGAAAATGCAAACACTATAAATAGAGGCCTTAGTCATTTCATTTGCAACTTTTTGATGATATATGAATGAATGCTCCTTTGAGAATGAATTGCAAGCTTGGATTAGCTTGTGTTGACATCTTATTTAGAAATATAGGTTGATTGAGAATCCAATTCCCTTGAGGTCTACATAAGAAATTGGTCTTTGAATCTATTGGTTTTGGGGGTCTTTGGGTTTGATACACTCATTGGTTCTTAATTCCTTATAGTTTTTATGTCAATTTACCTATCTTTCTTTTATTGCATTATTTATGTTATGCTTTCTTAGGTTGACTTCCATCTTTAGTAGCTTGATCCATATCATTTGGTATCAGAGACAAGCTTGATTTCATTCCTACAAAGTCAATCTTGAGTTTGTTATCTTGAAAATTCATAAAAAAAAGGTTTAAAATCGAAAATCTCAAGAAGAAATTATTTTTAATTTTACCCTTAGGACGAGACTTAAATATTGGTTTTTTTTCTTGTTTATTTTGTGTTTATATTGTTATATTCATTTTCCCAAACACTATTAGAGTCTATATCTCGAATTTGAGCTTATTTCGAGTTGATTTGAGTCATCTACCATTGTTGAGCTTGAGTTGAAAAAACTTGAAGGTGGGTTCTCAAATTTGGAAGGTTGTGCTGAGGTTTTGGACTTGAAAGTGTGTTTTTGTGTTTGGGAGTTCAACATGATCTTAGATCTTGAAATTTTGTTCAATTTTGAGGTCACTTACTTAAGGGTCAACTTTGAATGTTGTTGGTGTTCTTCATAATCTTCATATATTGTTGAAGAACACTCAAAAATTGGTTGTTTGATACAAAAAGAAGGTGAGATAAGGTGTGGAACTTGTTTGTATCAAACAATATTCCAAGGATATTCAAAGTCTTTCAAAGAAAGAAAAAAATAAAAAGCATAGAAAATAAATAAAAAGCATCACGAGCGAATATTCTCAAAGAAGAAGATAAAGGAAAGTACAACGGGGGACCACAAAAGAATTCAAACTCTCTGGATCTTGAAAGGATAATTGAAAGATCCAATTCCTTGTATTTTTTTCCCTCCAAAGCTGATTACCACACCTCTAAGGTGAAGATTGATCAAAATTCAAATTGGAAACAAGAAATATCCAAAACTTCAACCAACATTCAACGTCAAATTTGGGGCAGCCACGTCACTCAACCATCCAAATTTCCCCCAAGCTAAAATTTAGATTCTTAGTTTCTTTTTTTTTTTATTCTTTCACTTCTTTTCTTTGATTCTTACATTAATTAATGACTAGTAATCAATCTACTTAGTTGTGAATTAGTTTTTGAGTCCTTTATTTCATTGTCCTTATTTTTTTTAGCTTTTCTCTTTTCACTTTGTTGTTATTTTTTTTTATTCATGTCTGAACATATTTTTTGTTTAATTGAGTCCTTCAAACAAGAATCCATTCCAACCTCAAGCCATAATTGGTACCAAGTCATCTCATTGGAGTACAAATGAGATATCAACACTTGCGACACCAATTGAGTGACAATCAAAGGTATGAACTTTGAGAGCTTGTGGGGTTGATTTTCTAACCATTAACTTATTTGTTGTTTTTGTTTTGTTTTAGAGTTTATTTTTCTAGGTACTATGGTAATGGGAAAGATAACAATGGAAGATTCATTGGCGGCCATATTGGATCTTAAACAAATAATAAATCGAGCTTTTATAAGTAGGTATGCTCCAAACAAACTTTAAGGTAACCAAGCTAACTCTTGCACTCTAGTGAATGAGGCTAGTAGCCAACTAAGTGTGGATGATAGCTTATATTTAGGTGAGCCTAATGTCTATTTACTTAATAATGATAATGTTCAACTTGAGAGTGTGGATACACTAGTTGATCCTAATGATGACCAAATTGACTCTTCTAACAAGATCAATTTGTGTTCACCTAGTGTTGAAGCCATTGTGACAAGTGATAGTACATTTTATTATGAATGTCATGAGGACCAACTTATGTGTAAAGCTATCCCAACACTTGGGAATGCCTATGAAGTATTTAAAGTACCTTAAGTGAATGGTGATGTTGAAAATATTGGTCGATTTAATAAGGATGGCCCTCTAATTGCCTTTATTTATAATCATGCAAGTATAGAGGGTGTAAATGATTGTATTGGTAGTAATATTTGGGAAAATAAGTGTTTCCTAAACACGTGTCCATGGATACTCCACCTATTTAATCCTAGTGATCATTTGAAATATGTTGTTTCTTCTCCACACAACTTGGTGTTTGGGCATGAAGACAAGACGACCATGGGTAAGGTTTTTGGAACTCATCCCTATGATGAAAAGTCTTTCTTGGAGATTTCTAATCTACTTGAGAGGGAGAATTTATGTAACGAAAGGGACTCCAACAAAGTTGAGTGTTATAGAGGGGTTATGAGCTTATTGAGACTTGGAATCCATATGAGCCTACAAGAGAGGTTGATTGATTACCATGGTTCCTCTAGCATACCCCTTTGTTCAAAGGTCTTGAATGACCTAGTAGTCCTTACTTTTTGGGGTTATACACCTTTGATTGATCATTTTGATGCTTGGTTATATCAAAAGTGTATGCAACCGTGCCATGATATTTTGAATGATTATGCTAACCCTAACCCTCATGCCATGAGTATAGTGTGTTTGCTTGTGTCTCCTACTATTTTTCAAGGTTTGGATTTGAGGATGGATCCTTTTCAAGAAGGGGAGGATGATACAGGCCAAAGGGGCCTTAAAGTTTTTGATTATATTTTTTTAGGCCAATACAAAGAGGTTCAAGCCAAGTTCAAGCAAAGAGCTCAAGGATGCACTTGGTGGACCCCATTTAAGATCCTGAGGCCACAATTCCACATTTTTATAATGGCTTAGAGCTTAGAGTATGTGTTGAAGAACCCGTATGGGTTATTTCCAAAATAGCCACTTTTGAGCTATTTTTGTAGTAGGCTATTCTAGGAAAATGCAAACACTATAAATAGAGGCCTCAGTCATTTCATTTATAACTTTTTGATGATATATGAATGAATGCTCCTTTGAGAGTGAATAGAAAGCTTGGATTAGCTTGTGTTAACATCTTATTTAGAAATATGGGTTGCTCGAGAATCTGATTCCCTTGAGGTCTACATAAGAAATCGGTGTTTGAATCTATTAGTTTTGGGGGTCTTTGAGTTTGATACACTCATTGGTTCTTAATTTATTATAGTTTCTTGTGTCAATTTACCTATCTTTCTTTTCTTGCAGTGTTTACGTTTTGCCTCCTCAGGTAGATCTCAATCTTTCATAGCTTGATCTGTATCAAGTAGTCACCGAATCAAAATGTTAGAATGAATCCATCTCCTCATCATACACATCAATTATGGATATCACTCTTAACTTATCTGGCTACTTCATGGATTTGTATACATTGAATATCACATATTCATCATTGAGTCCAACCATCAGATGACCTAGCTCCAAATTAATCAACGTCCTTCCTATAGCCAATAATGATCTTCCTGAGATAATTGGGACTTTAAATTCCAATTCACAGTCTAATATCACAAAATAAGGAGGAAAGATGAAAGAATCCACCTTTACCAATACATTATATAGAATACCAACTTTCTTTTTCACCGTTCAATCTGCCATCACTAGTCTCATGGTTGTTGATTTAGGAGCTCCCAACCCCAATTGTTTGAACCCTATGAATATCATGAGGTTGATACTAGCACCCAAATCACATAATGCCTGAGTGACTTTGAAAGATCCAATGGTAAAAGCACCAGGATCCTTTTTCTTCTCAACCAATGATCTAGTAGCTACAACATAGATAAAAATTTCTGATACTTATCCTATTCTTGTTTCTTTTTCAGCCT
The DNA here is from genome assembly GCF_002878395.1 of Capsicum annuum. Classification (NCBI taxonomy): domain Eukaryota; kingdom Viridiplantae; phylum Streptophyta; class Magnoliopsida; order Solanales; family Solanaceae; genus Capsicum; species Capsicum annuum. The sequence goes on from NC_061119.1 coordinate 103,219,736, forward strand.
TTGAGAAAAAAGGCGAGGTCTCAAGATAGTCTTCAAAACAGCCTCCTCGACTGTGTATTTTCCTTTATCTTGCTTGCTACTACTCTCCACATCAATAGAATCATCATCATTCTTTTGTTTATTAATAATAGGTACAGTCAGATCTATAGTAGTTTTACCACTCCGAGTGGTAAAGGCATAACAGTGACTATCATTCTTTAGATTTACCACTATGTTACTAGGGAGAGTGCTAGGCTTTCTTTGATTTACTGTGGTTGGCATTTGACCAAATTACTGCTCCAACTGTTTGATTGTTGTAGCATATGACTCAACTTTCTGATTTAGCCCTGACAGGTCTGCCTTAGTCTACTTAAGAAAACTTTCTTGTCCTTTGATTAATTTTGACAAAAGTGCCTCCATTCTAGATTTTGAATCATGACCACCCGATGGAACATACCTTCACTCTTCTCCTTGTAATCATATTTCTACCGCCAATCACCATCTATTTCTACTTCTATCTCTGTGTCTATCATTGAAATATTTCTGATCTTGATTCCCTTGCCCTTGGGCTCAGAAATCTGCCAATCGATGATCAAGATAGTTTGCTTCCTCTTCAGATTCAGTCTCTACAATCCTAGAAGTAGATCTCTATTCCCCTACTGCATTTAATTTCCCAGCACTTATAGTTTTGAATTATTTTGTAAGAACTCCAATATCTATGAAAAGATGTGCAACCTCTTGCACTACCAAATCATCACTAGCTCCATAATCATTTTCTGTTCCAATAGCATACATACTTGCACCACACTTAGTATCTCTAGTATGCCAACCTCTATTAGTCATCAAAATATCGTGAAGCATATCCTACGCAGTATCCCAATGAAAATGCATAAATGCACCTCCCAAAATTGTATCTGCCATTGCTCTAGAACTGAAATTCAGTGATCTGTAGAAGAATTCTAACAAGTTGGACCCCATGATTCTACGACTAGGTACCATTCTCAGCCTCTTCTTGAATCTAATCCATGCCTCATACATGGATTCTGTAGGTAACTATCTGAAATTATAGATTTCATCTTTCAACTATAGCATCCTTGTAGGACGAAAAAACCTATTCAGAAACTATCTCCGCAACTCATACCTCTTGGAAGTTCCCCTAACCATAGTGATGTTTCCCCAGTCAGTGAAAATGGGAACAACCTTAATCTCAAATTTTCTTGATCCACTCCCAGAATCATATATGCCATGCATATCCCAATAAAGTTAGCCAAATGGATGTTTGCATCATCAGTTGTTGATCCCAAAAATATACCCTTTAAGTTTAACAATTGGATCATAGCGCTAGTAATGTCAAACTTAAAATTGGGTGGTGGAGTAGGAGAAACGATGGCTCTTTTCTCAGTTGGTTCAACATAACCCATATCATCTTCTTCATCGTATGGGTATAGGTACTGATATGTAGGGATCAATAGAGCCCTGCCTCTCTAAACTCTGTCCCGACGCTTGGCCATTTGTTGTGGCCTGGCTAGTCCTTCTTCTGCCAATCTGGATGCTTCTTCCACTAGTAAATGCTTTATATATCTATCTATCTGCAACATTCTATGGATCACATAGAGCATGAAAAAGTGATGTATTTGGATCAACAGGTGGAGGATGGGGTACAAGATGAGGGTCTTGAACCCCAGTAGGAACACCATCACAAACTTGTCATTGAAACCTTCTTGGTGTTCTTTTAGGCTCTGGATTAAAAAGGAGTAAGATATTTTCTCTTCTCCTAGTCTTTGACATACACTGGAATATTCCAAATCATGAACAAAAAGTATAACCCGCAAACTTTACCAATTCAATCAACTACTTTAACTTTCTTCCTCAGCAATGACGCCAAAACTTGATGTCTCTTAAAACTAACCTCCAAAGAAGTATGTTACGGTTGATGCCAAATATAGTAACCCAAATTGGTTGGGGTATAATCCATAGGGAAAACGTCGAACAATTTCTTAACTTGCTGAAATCCATGAGCAGTGCCGAAAAGTAAATGGGGGAATTTGGAAATCAGTCGTAAGTAGTAATCAAACTTGAATGCTTTGAGTTTGTAAACACTAGAAGATGAACACTAGGTTCCCCCTGGCTTCTCAACTCCGTAAATTTCTCGTATTCAACCCACCTATTCTGATGCTCTGCATGTAAAGTCAACAAGCTATGTATTATCAACCGTCTTGTGAAGTTGTTGATAAAACTCAACCTTTAAATTGTGAGTTTCAGGGTGTCACCTTATCGCTCCTTGTCTATACTTCAGTTCAACTTTCACCTTTTGAGTCTCAAGTTGATTAGATGATATGATGGAGTACTCAGATGGATGTGAATCTCAAATTACCGTCCTAATCCTCTTTTCCTAATCTCAAATTCCCTTATGAGGACGTTATCAAATACAGGCAATCCTGAAGCTTCTGCAGTAGCTCTGAGGTTAATTAACAGAAGAAGATTAAGATACTTGCAAGTACAACAGAAAAGATGAATCTCCCACTTCCTTTACGTAGCTAAGTCGCCAGGGTTCCCACAACCCTAGTAAGGGAAATTAGTCTCCCATGTTCATGCAACAATCCATGATAATCAATAAAGAAGCATGTAATTAATTGCACAAGAATAAGAAGAATAAACTCCAAAGTCTTCAATTGAATAATAACCCAAAAATCTCAAGAATAATATAAAGTATGTAAGCGTATTATAAAAGTATGTTAAAGAATGTAAAACTAATAAAGGAATAACACTAAGGTATTCATAGTATCTCAAAACAACCCAAAAGTCCTAATTAAAATGGACTAGGAAAAGTAAGTCGACACAAGGTACAACTTGCCTCGGCCACTCGTAATGTATTCTTATGAGTCGTACAGTGCCTCTCGCATGTTCTCCAGTGTCTGATTTTCCAGGGATTCAACTTTCTGTTCTTGTTACAACTCATCCTCACGAGTCATATCTTCACCACACAACTCGTGGTCTACACTCGTTACCGCTTGGGACTTGATCTTTCCTTGATCTGAACATTGGCCAGCTTACAGTTGTACTTTACGTGTTGTACTCAGACTTTCAACTCATCTTCTTCAGTGACTTCAACTCTGAATGGCAGCCTGAGGTTCTGTTCTCTTTATGGTTGCTTGACATGACCTGTATCCTCATCATACGGCTCATATGCTCTACTCGTATCATTCCTTCACTTAGCTTTTCTACTTGGCTTTTGATTCTATTGTGCTTACGAGTCATCCTATGAGTTGTATGATGTGTTGACGACTAGTATCGTCTGCAGACATGTCTTTTTCAGGTCTTTTTCTTCCAATTTCATTTCAAGCCTATTATTTACCTGTAATACCTGTAACAACCATAAAACCACCTCATATCTACTAAAATAATCTAAGTTTAAGAATAAATTCTTTATTTTAAGCATCGAAAATGTCATGTTTCCACGGTGCATCACCTACGAATGGAGATAATCAAGGAATACTATCTATGCCAAAGCTACAACCGGTATGAATGGTAATTGAAATTAGAATCCAAAAGATCAATGCAGAAATTCTCATCATTAAATGATCCGCTCAAAGATATCCCATCTACTGAGAATGAAACCACATTAAATCTAACTCAAGTATACTACTCCCACGGAGTATATATCCAAAATTTCCAATGAAGATTGATGATTGGAGGTCAAAGCTGAAAAAACCAATGTCGGTTTCATGGGTCTATCATCTAAAAACTTATCAACTATAATTCATCCAAATTGAGAAGATCGAATAGGGAACCACAAGTAGGCTCAACCAGCCTATAAATGAAATCTGAACTAAGACAAATCTAAAATGAAGGTTGCACCCAAGCTCTACAACTCCAACCAGAAATCTCAATAACAAGGTTGAATCGCTCGATCTCAACTACCCAAACCAATCCTTAAGACAGGTAGGAATTCATACTCCAACCTTATTATCACTCCTAAATCACCATTTTCTAAGGCATCAAATTTAAATTTTCGTAGACAAATCCACACCAATGTCAAATAATCACATCGACCAAACTATCTGAATCAGATATATCTATACCAGATCATGTCGAGTCCCAATCAAAACATAGTTGAAGAATAAAATCACAATAGAGGATAAATCATATCTGACAACTCAGGAGTTCCACTCTACATCCGCTGAAGGGCATGAACTATCAAAGCATACTCAAGAACTCATAAAGGCCAAAAATCACTCTACCAGTGGTAAAACTTAATACGCCTAAACTACACCCCTCTTACAAGAGAGTAAGCGGTCGTTGTCAAATATATAACCCAACTAGGTTGGGGTCAAATCCTACAGGGAATATGGTGCTAATTAAGTTGTATGTAGATTAGTTGACTTTTAATCGTTCATTTCCGTAAAATAAATAGGGGGATTTGATTCAGTTCACAAATTAATGGTTTTATTTTAACAAGATGAAATAAGTGTAGTAGTATTCAAATTTAGAGAAATAGCAAGCTAGGGTTATGTCTACCTTATACTTTTCAATACTTTCTAACTATGGGTGTTATGAATTCATACATGCATCGTGTTTACAGAGAAACATATTGTATTTAATAACATAATCCTAGTGTTTCTTAACCATCAAGGACTAATTCACTTTAGTTCTCTCGAATCAAAAGCGTTTACCAAAAATAATTCGAAATCTCCAAGTAGTTAATCCTGCTAAGGCATTAACTTATAAAATAGGGGTTGGTAATCCTATTTTCTTGTCACTACTCTCCTTTCCGAAAAACAACCTTTCTTTTGAACAAGTTGTGTTTTAAGGCATATCCTCTATGTTTGCAACAACGAGAATTCAAGATAAACGAAGAGAGTATGATGTAAACAAATGAATGCATAATGAATTCAAAATCCAAAGTAATAGACTGTACGCTACAAGGCTTCCATAACCCTAACTAATAAACTTAGCTACTCATGAATAAAATGAAAATCACAATAGAAATATTCATCATACCAAAAACTAGAAGACGATCTTGGTGTGCGAATACTGAGAGCAAGAGCAAAAAATGTTTTTCTCTCTCTTAAGCTAAGTCGCCCTTCTTTCCTCTCTCCAAAAAAAAATACAGAATAATGAATCCTCCTTAAAAATTCAGCATTAAGCCTTTTAATAATCTTTTATCTCATAATTGCCTTCTAGGTCCCTGAACTAATTATAAATGACAAACTAGTCTTGGACATAGTTTCTAGGTGCCACATTTGGTCCAGATTGTAGTTTCTAGGCGCCACATTTGGTCCAGGTTGCTACTCTCTCTTGTGTCCTATTCCATCCGCATTCCATAGTCCCATAATATCTTTATCTACCTCATTAATACCTAAAATCATGTTAATCACATCGGTTAGCTCAATTGCATAGAAGTAGAGTAAAAATATAAGAAACTAGGCAATTTGTTCTCTAAACATAGCTAAAATATGGATAAATTATGGTGCTTAGGCGTATAAATACACCCAAGATCAAAACTCTAGCAATTCAGAGAAAGGCAACTCAAATTGAAAGCTAACCAATCCAGCCCTCCATCTCGGCAAAGAATAACCATAGGCATCTATCATCAAGGAAAAACACTACACCAAGCCTCATTAGGTCAAACAAACTTTGAAATGGAGATTTACTGAATCCACCCTAGTAGGAAAATTATCACTTAATCCATCCATGAATCACATCATCAAAGAAGAAAGATACCAATCAATAGACCAAGGTCAAAGTCAAGATCATCACCAGAAAATCAACAACTCAAAATATAGAATTTCTAATTTGCCAACTCAAGAAGCGATCGCAGGAACTATCATCTGTCTCTAACTCTCTAACTCCACAAAAGACAAGAATCACATCAAGATTAGAATGGAGAATCTAACTCTATACTTTTAATAAGGGAAAACCTTCACTAGGAGATGAATCCAACAAATCTAAGAGATGAATACAGGATATCTTGATATCTATATCAAACTGCTATCGGGCATTGAAATAGCCACAAATAAAAAATGGAACCAGAACTAGCCAAGCTCAAAATGGGCTATATAGAAAGGAATAGCTAAATCAAAAACCTTCAAAACCAAAGGGGCAAATCGAAGAATATCCAAATCAAGAATGGGCAATATAACTAAATTTCCAACTCTAGAACCATACAGAACCACAAAAGGTTAACTTACCTTCAATATTACAATACATTCCAGACTAACCCTAACACGGTATACCAAAAGGGAAAACAACAAACCTCACCTCACTATGGGAAAGAAATTATCTAATCGGGCTATATTTACTCAAGCCACCGAATAAGAATTACAAGGAAATGGATTCTAGCTAGATAACGCTAGTCTACACTACTACCCAGTAAGGATCAATCACTTCAAGTAATAACATCAAATAATAACAATAACTTTAAGCAATGATAGCAATAGAAACATCAATATAAATATCAATATAATGAATAGGCAATACCAGAATAAACATCAATATCATGTACCACTCAAGGGCGATAATAGGGCCATTGTGTAAAGATAAATGGGACTCGAAACCAAATGCTACACCAATAGGGAGAAAATATCAATACAAGTCTAACCCATCCACTACTATAATAAATAAACTATGAAGTAGTCATAAAATCATGAATTTAATAACAAGGCACACAACAACCAATATGAACTCATCAAAGCATATAATCGTCAATCGATACAAAAACTCTAATACACATAATGAAAGAAGTAAATATAGGGAAATAAAAGCACATCGATCATAGTGAAATCTATAATCACATGCTTAACGGATCTAAGGAAGAATGAATCTTAATGGGTCCAAACTCAGACTGGCCGGCTGAATCATCAACTGAGGCACTAAGTGCACTATCTCTAACTGAAGGTGACACAATCATCATAAGGATAATCTAAATGAGCTGAAATACTAGTAAATCTATGTTGAGGATACTCTCTAGACCAAAAGTCAATCTCTCTACTGTCACAGCAAATTCTTGAAGCACCAACATGGTGAGAACACAAACTAAGCCTAAATGGTTGGCCAACTGATGCTGAGAGTACTCTTTATTACAAATGATCGTCCAACCTATAATCATAGTCTACCTCAAGAACTCTAGGCTACTGGGTAATATAGTCACACTCTGTCTAATTAACTAACTCATATCTGGTGCATTCTTTGAGCTAGTGTCCCATCATGCACAACAAAAACAAGATCCTAGAATACTTTGAGATATTGCCCCTCAAAATCCAGAATGATTGTCATGGACTAAAGACCCATACCAAAAACTATGCAAGTTTCAGCGAGAACTCTACCTGTTATGTTCACCACGGCTAATTGAAGCATTAATCCTAGTTTGAAATACTACCTGTGTAGAGCTGATATGCTATAAGTGAAGCTGAAATCTACCAAAAAGATCCTCACTCACGGATAAAATACCAATAGCATAATACCAAGGTTATGGTATCTTGTCACCACCTTAATAAGTTTCAATACATACTCTCTTTATGGGTCTCAAATGACCAATAACTTGAGAAAAGGAAGACCCAACTGCTATCAAGTCTTACAACACCAAATTGAGTGGTAATGTCAATCCTATAACAGATCTATGCACCATGACCTACTTAAAGGGATATAGCATAGGCAAATTCCTGGCCCACTCGATAAATCTAGTCTCGTACTTAGAAACTGGCAAAGAACCCTGATGAACACCAATAGACCCAACTCTAGTCTGAGAATTACTTGATGAATCAAATGTCATCCATGTTTGGAAGGGATCTACAACATGACTCAAATTCTGAACATGACTTATCCATGGCTGGGAGGGATCTAACCCTAAATACTTTAGTTGACATTAAAGATCTTTACTATCAATCTTTGACTCTTTAATCTAATGCTATGCTGAAGCTCTAAATACACATGTCGAAGTCTTGTACATATCTATCGACTATCTCATATCGCCCATTTGGGACAAGATAGAGTCAAAGAATATGATTGAGGCTCAAAGTAATGCAGACACATGGCAACGAGTCAAGAAATAAATTTCCAAAGAATGTCCTTGTAGCCTCTCAAAGATTGGTCAAGGATGACTCCGCACTAATCCGCAAGAATCTACTAACACTTAGATCTTATATTAATATATAGGTGAAGACTATGTTCTGATACCAATTTGTCATGACTTAATTTCTCAAGTCATGATGGTGTCTTCTATAACCCACCAGTAGAAAGCCAAACCCATAGTCCAAAAAGGCTAGTAATGGTCTACCCAACTAGATAAAGTAAGAAATGCAAAAAAGATGCAATAATAGACCAAATATGTAATATAATACCAAGACCTAGTGGTATTAGTATAAGAGTTACTAATATAACAATAGTACAATGTGAAATATATCTGAATATACTAATAAAACTTACCTTTAAATATAACATAGAGACTAGTCTAGTACATAAGAAAGAGGTAAGTAATACTCCAAACATCAGGAGCTTACTCTAAGTCTTCGAACCATGACTCTTTAGCACACTGCACACATCAATGGAGATAATCCATACTATGATCTGTAGGTTGCAAAAGTATAGTATGAGTATCAAACACGTGGTACTCAGTAGGCAACTACCGACTAATCTCTAAAGATAAAGCATATATATAACATATAAATAGGATGGAAAACTACACCCAAATATCCAGCAACCACATCAGACAACCAATGAGATAATAAGGATAAACTATCCTATTCAAGTATAAGAGACTAACATATTAAAGATGATAAGGAAGTAGTAAGAATGCACTATCTTATTCAAGCATACTTAAGATTCTCAACATTGTACAATATATCACTGGTCAATATGCAAGTAAGAGAGGAAAAAAGATACATATAAGTATACAATGCTAAGAAATGAGTATATAATCAGAGTAAAGGAAGAAAATGAGGGATACATAGTAATTCTATAACTTTATATAGCTAAGTATGCATATATATAAGTATATAACCAATTTCTACTTGGAGTATAACCTACTCATCCGATTAACTACTTAATACCTCATAGTCATAATAGGACCAAGTGCTAGATACTTAAGGCTCTAATTCATATATCAAGTCATCAGACAGTCATGCATAATGATATAATCATAAGATAAAAGAGGTTGAAATAATACCTCACGTATTGATACCAAATCAATTACATATCTATCATAAACTAGCCATAACAATAATTATAACAATGATAATAATAATGTCAATAATAATGCTAGTAACCAGCTAGTCCAAACAACCAAATACCTAACAAATCCTAACATGTTCCCTCATCACCCCAGGTTCAAAAGGTTCAATCAACATACACCACACTAAAAGACATAGTCATTACCCATACCTATGAAATCCCGCCCCTTCCTCATATTAGGTGATAGATATAGATGCATATAGGTGATAGGCGATCCACAAGCAAGGATGAATGCAACAGAATCCACAATACCATAACTTATGAGTATGATCAACATCATGATATCATCATCATAACCATCATCAGCAGCAGCATCCTTTTTCCTTACTGGGTATATATATATATATAATTATTATACATAGGCTAGCCAAACTTGAACCGATAGATGTATAGGCACAGTAATATAATCATCCTTCAACCTTGTCGGGTATCAATGAATCATTATAACTATTTTTTGGCCTTTTTGGGTACTAACATATCATCATAACATCCTCCAACCTTGTCAGGTATCATCACATCACTATAGTATTCTTTGGCCTTGTTGGGTATCATCACATCATCATAGTATCCTCTAGCCTTATCAAGTATCATCATAATATCTAAATTAATTTCAACAATAAAGATAAAGATCCACAAGGGATAAACTAAAGAACAAGCCCCACGAGGGCTAATTAAAAAGCAAGCCCCGGGAGGGCTAAAGTAAATAATCATAAAAAGGAAGCAAGGTAGAGTATATTTCCATAATTCATCATTTATCAGCAATGTCACATTATTAGTAAGAATATATATGGAACATGAATATTGGAACTATCATAGGTTTTACGTAGAATCTATATCATTAATATAATATCTTTCTCTATCCCATACCAGAGAGGTGTATTTAGATATTAAAATACCTTGGTTTTTGGACCTTAAAAAGTTTCCTAAAATTTTGATCTCTTGACCCAATATGAATCATGGGTATGAGCTGTATATTGGGGATATGGATGGTATGGTCCAGTTGAATATTGAACAGTGTTGGTTGGTGGGGTGGATTTTGGTTTTTAAAATATGTACGACATAGAGCACGAGTCGTATTGGTGGTTATGGATCATTTGATTCCTTAACTTAATCTAAGACAGTTACTTAGGTTGGATCTAAATATGCATGACTCACCATGAGTTGTAAGCCAGGGCATGAGTTGTACCCAGGATTCATATGGTGGACAGTGTCTAAATCTTCCTTGGGTTTAAATTTGTTAGGGGTGTGGATGAAGGGTATCAATCATATGCTTTGGATACGAATTATTTGGATGAGTCATGTGTAATACAATGTTTGATCCAAGGGTTGAGGCTAGGGTACGAGTGAAGGGTACCACTCATATCGGAGTCATGTAGGTCAATCGTATCCCAGTGATGGGATATTTGTGCAACTTAAGTAGGGGTATCTTGGATATTTCCCCACTTATCCTAAATAGGCCCCATGACTTATAACCTACTTGGAAGGTTATTTACCCTATTATTCCATTCATTAACACTTAGAAACTCTTTTAAACACTCTAAAATTCTTTCAAGATTTTTTGGGCAAGGGAAGCTAGGGTTTCTATTAAGGAATCAATTTGGAGCTTGTCTTGGTGATTTCTTTCCCTCATCATCTTGGTTTAAGCTATGTTCTCTTCCCTCATTGTTAATTTTATCAAAAGGCATGGTTTTATGAATGTTTTCATGATTTCATTGATTGTATGATTTTGGTTTTCAAATATGAATTGGGGATTTTGATGTTAAATGGTTAGTTATGAATTCCCATGGTTTTAATTATGTTTTTATATGAATTAATAGTGGTTTTGAATTATTTTATTGTATTGTAATAGTTTGATGGAAATTGGAATTGGTTTTGGTCATATTATACCTCTAATATATTTGACAAAATACTCATAAAGATAAGTTCATTACATTAACTATTTTTAATGGAACTATTGAATGTTTTAAAACTTGGTAAAGGAATTATGCATGGTTTAAATAGCTTGGAAAGGTAAACGGAAAAATTTTTATGCTTGCGGGGTACATGGAATCCCCTAAATGGCTTAATATGGTAAATGGAAGGGCACTTGAAAGTTCCCTTAAACTTATAAATGGTTGGCTATGGATGAAACTTATAAGTCAGTATTGGTATGATGATACCAATACCAATGGCCTTGATTAATAAATGGATAATGGTTTGGTTATTTTGAAATTGGTTTTAATTTAGCAATAATGGCGGGAGGTGTAGCTAAGTTGTGGAAGGTGGATATCCCTGGGGGACCAAAATTGGAAACTCATACTTACCGATATGATGTTGGGGATATACTAGTCATCCAAAGGGTTTCTTCCCTAGTCATACAGCTACACGCACTAGGGCCCTTTCAGCTGGGAGAGCTGAACCTATATAGCCCATAGGTGGTTTAGGATGGTAAAGCTACACAACCCAGGTAAAGTTTTTAAAGGCATGCTAAAACCAATCCCTTTTCCTGACATGGATATATATATATATATATATATATGCATGGCTATGTGCATATGAATGGTTTTACTTGGATTTATAAATGGTAATATTTCATCCTTACCCTGAGATCATGCTAGCAGTCACTTTCTAACCCTATCTACTAGCAATTATATAACCACACTATGCAGGAACTGGCTATTCTACTCCTCCTATATAGTGATTAACTCGAGGATCAATATTTGGACTGAAATGGTGAACTTTCATCCTTTAAGAAGGCTACATTTCATGTTATAGATATTTTTAGACACTTTGATTTATTTTGGATATTGGCTTTGGAAATGGTTGGGGACATGTCCCAATCATATTTCATTACCTTTTTGGTTAGAGGCTTTATGGTACTTCTATGGGTTGGAATGGGCAGGATCGGTATTGGTGTCAGACTTGGCATTTAAATAAGCTAAAGGGCTGACATCATTAGACAAGATTGTTGGTTGTTCTATCCTATTTTATTTTAGGATTAGCTATATTATGTTTTGGAACATCGTTGGTTATGGCCAGGTTTAGGGCCTTTATTTTGGTATGGTTTGGTATGGTTGGATTATTGGTATAGGATGGTTGGACTCAATAGGGTAGGTCACGGTTGTGATCTTATACCAGATTCTTATGTGAGTTGTTACACTATCTTGTCACATGCTTGAAATTCAACCAACACAAGGCAGGCGGCTAGAGGTTGGGTTGGGTAATAGGGGTGGTCTCCGGTCTTGGTCAGACTTAGGATGCCCATTACGATAAGCCTCAGGGTGAATCATGTCAAGTTAGTATCAGAGTCTAGGTTTATGGTCAATTTGGAGTCCATAAAACCATGTCGAGTAGAGTCTCTTTTAGGGGTGTATAACATGTCATACTTATAAGGGAGAGGCTACAAGACATTAAGGAATGTTTCACTTTCTTAGTATTCTATTTTCAGGCTTGGAGTCTCAGTCACGGTATCTTCTCTAATCCTTGTTTGTTCATCTTTCAAATCATGCCTCGTAGATCTGGAACACAAGAAAATTCTTTTATCTCGTATTGGGTTAATTCTTAGGGGGTGCATCCTACTTCTGGGGTTTATCTTCAATATCACAGTCCTATCCCTAATAGTTTTAGAGTTCCATTGGTTGCTACTATCATCCTCAAGACGATATGATTAATGTAGAATTTCATCACTCTATTTATGTTATTGCTAAATTGGTTGTTGTTCAGGCTAAGCGGGGTATGTTTGGTTGGCCAATTTATGATGATGAGTCCTCCCACTTTTTTTGAAGTAAAGGTTGAGGAGGATCCATAGGGCTTCTTGGATGAAATAGAGAAGATATTTTGGGTGATGTAGGCTACCAATGTAAAGGGGTAAAATTTCTAGCTTATTATCTTAAGGAGGTTACATATCAGTCATATGAAGAGTGGAATAAGGATAGAGGAGATATGGAGGATTCATCCTTATGGGATGCCTTCTCTCATACTTTTCTGGATCGTTTCTTTCCCTAAGAGTTAAGGGTAAAAAGGATGGAGGAGTTTGTGAACCTCAAGAAGGGGAGGATGTCTGTCAAGGAATATGCCTTGAAGTTTTACCAATTATCAATGTATGCTCCTAATTTGGTGGCTGACATGCAGGCTAGAATGAGGAATTCACTTCTGGGTTAAATCGGGATCTGATTTTGGAGAGCAAGATTGCCTTGTTGATTAAGAATATGGACATCTCTAGGTTGACTTTTCATATGCAATAGGTAGAGGATAAGAAGAGAAAGCAGGAGGAGTTTGGTGATAGGCAGGGCAAGAGAAACAGGTTTTCTGACCAAGGAGGTATTCAGTCTTAGGGTGGTCGAGATGATGGCAAATGGCAAAAAAAAAGTGAGGGAGTTCTAGTTCCTACCCTTCACCGAAATATTCAGACAGCCCCAGCCTTCATAATCCATGATAAAGATCCAACTCTGCCAACCACTCAAGGCGCCTCCTCTTACGCTGTAACAATGATTCTGGCCATCTAATGGAAATGGGTCAACTTATCCTCTAAACCTATTTGTTTTTTCTTTACTTTCTATATCTCATCCATGCAGTAGTCAATCTCGATGGTATTTGCCAGCAACTGAAACTTCAACCAATATAGAACTCTGGAAATGTTCTAAGTAGAGATGTTCACCTGAACATCTCTGATCATCACATTTATAAATGGGTCACCACCCTTTCATAATCATCCTTATGGATATAATTACTTCAGCTCCATCTAATATGTGGCATAAAACTCCCACACTAATGTTGCATTGTACTGGGTTGAGACTCAAAGTGGTATTGTCTGCATCTCACCTCAAATTTTTTCTTCCCAGATATGTTGTAGTACTCAACTTGGGCTCTAAATAAAACCCTCCCCTTGGATACCCAGTTGATGGAACTGTCTTTGTTGTATAAGTACTGCATGCCAGGGTACCCCCACTAGTTGACGATGGGCACCAGTTTCTATATGATGTGGTGCATCATGTCGAAGAGAAGGTGGTATTTCCGTTGAGGTATCACTAAATTTGTTCTCGTCCTTCTCCTCGTCAGTATCAGACCGCTCATTGTCTGACTGTCCATTCTTAAAGCCACTATCTTCTTCTTCATTCTCATTCACGTTCTCAAGGCTAGACTCACCATCTTTTTCAGACTAGGACTTTGAGTGGGGTGGTAGTTGTCTAGGATTTTTCGTCCTTGGTCTGTCTCATGAAGATGTGACATCTCTTAAAGAAACTTTATCACCCCTAGATAACTTCTTCTTTATCTCAACTGTCCTCTTTAATGGATACTCCTTCATTGATCCATTCGACTATTCATTATTAGTAGGCTTATTTCATAGATGAAGAGTGGATGGGCAGCCTTGCTTTTTTGGTATTTTGTTCTTGGTGGAGTAATTAATTGGTGGCATAGGTACCTAGAAGAAACACACATGTTAGTAAATCCTTGGAAAAGGAAAGAAAAGCAAGAAAAAATTACAATAGTGTTGCAGGGGTTGGTCACCCTACATTTCTGGGTACAACTCGTTACTAAAGGTAACGAGTCATTATGAGACTCGTGGGGTGAAAGAGAGCATCTAGATTATTTGTTGGTCAGGTAACGGGTCCTCCTAATAAGTCATTATGTTAGATAATGATTCATCACCAACACTCGCGCTTGACCAAAAATATTTCCTTGGTTCCTTACACTTCCCAATCAGCATGAGTCCACACCATGATTCATATAGTGAGACAATGACTTGTGGCATGAGTAATTAGGTGACAAGACGCAAAACCCTCCCTACACCTATGTTCCCAATGGCTACGAGTCACGTAACGACATATTAGGTGACTCTACTAGTTGTTATGTGTCCCGTAGCCTCTATTACATAGGTGTTTGGAGGATTTACTTTTGATTATGCCCATCTTCTTCACTAAGTTCAAAAACTCCTAATTCATCCCCATAAACAATATATAGCACAAAATTTATTTTATGCCCCTTTTTACTGATAAACATCATGTTTATCAAGAACAAGCTAAATTTTCATTCTATGATCACAATATAATTAAAAGGATCTATGTAATTTTCGCCATATTGAGTACCAACTTATGAGATAAACATATTAAAGAATACCACTTACTTGATTTTGTGCTTTGAATCCCTTGAAATAATATTTTGGAGTAGCCCTAGTTCTTAAGAGACACACTTGTTGGAAAAATGCAAATTTTAATGTTTGTGATGATTGGGGATGACTTTTGGAGTGTATTTTAAGCACTTAGAGTGGTTAAGGGAATGGAGGGAGTCACGACTTTTGAAATGGAATGAAATTGGGTTAATCGAGGTGTATTTCCATTTGTATTTGTCAATTTAGGTTGGGTCAACCCGTTGGGCCCATAATGTCGGGTTTGACAACGAGTCGACATAACGAGTCATTGTCACAGACAATGACTCATAGATTCCCTTTGTTCTGATTGGAACCTTACCTATTTCTCTAGTCATAAAGACTAAGGGTGATGATTCCATGTCACTGAGTGACAATAACTCATTTAGAGATTCGTTATGACTCTAGAGACTATGACTGTGGTAAATGAGTCGTAGGGTGTGAGAACGACTCATTAGATGAGTTGTAGAAACCTAGCACCAGAATATTGTTTGGCTTTTTTTTGTAATCTCTAACCCTACACACTGAACAAACAAGTTACCCTATAATGTAATAAATACAAAACTTGGATTGCCTCCCATGCAGTGCCTAATTTAACGTCACAGCGCGATGCAATTTTCCTTGGTTAGTCGGACTTCATCAAGGATCGTATCAATGCATACCTTGACCTCATCATGGTTTCCCATATAGTGTTTTACCCGCTGCCTATTCACCTTGAATGGGGATTCACCATCACACTCCAGCTCAATAGTACCATGTGGGAATACCTGAACCACAATGAATAGTCCATACCACCTATACTTCAACTTGTCAAGAAACAAGCAAAGTATTGAATTATACAACAAGACCAAATCATTGGGCTCAAACACTCTTTTATCAATTTTTTTGTCATGATACAGCTTCATCCTTTATTTTTATAGAGCAGAACTCTCATAAGCATAGAGCCAAAATTCATCCAACTCATTCACCTTGGCCAAACTCAATGTAGTTGCATTATGCCACTCTGAATTGAGCTTTTTCAATGCCTATAATGCCTTATGCTCAAGTTTGACCGGTAACTGACATGCCTTGCCATACGCAAGCTGATATGCGGAGGCACTTATGGGGGTCTTAAAAGTTGTTCAATAGGCCCGCAATGCATCGTCTAACTTCCTTGACTAGTCAGTCCTATTGGCATTCTCATTCTTTTCCAATATGGACTTGATTTCTCTATTAAAAAACTCAACCTGCCCACTCATCTGATGATAGTAAGATATTGCCACCTTATGATTCATGCCATATTTTTTAGTAGGGCCATGAAAAGGTAATTGCTGAAGTGAGATCCACTATCACTGATAATAGCATATGGAGTGCCAAATCGAGAAAATATGTTCTTTTTCAAGAATGCGGTGACACTTACACCCTCATTGTTAGGAAGCAAAACCTCTTCCACCTACTTTAAAACATAGTTGACTGCCAATAAAATGTAATTCATACCATAGGAGCTCACAAACAGACTCATGAAGTCAATTCCCCATACATCAAAAAACTCTTACTCTAGTACAGGTGTCATGGGGAGTTCATGTCTCCATGAGATATTTCCTTGACACTGACACTGGTCACAGGATTATGCATAGTCATGAACATCCTTGAAGATAGTAGGCCTATAATATTGTCACTGTAAAATTTTATGGGTTGTCCGAGTTCCACCATGATGACCCGCAACTGGCGATGAATTACAAGACTTAAGGATGCTCATCATCTCTACCTCAAGAATACATCTATGAATTACACCATCCACATAAATACAAAAGAGGTAATGGTCATCCTAGAAAAAATTTCTCACCTCATGCATAAACCGTTTTCTCTGCTGAAAAGATAAATCTTCCGGAACAAGATCACTTGCCAAGAAATTAGCAATATCAGCAAACCAGGGAATTAAGTCTTGAGATGCTTCCAAGACCCGCTCAGTTGGAAAAGTATCGTCTATCTCAAGATTATCCCCTAATTTCTACAATGCCTCCTCTTCAAGTCAAGATAAGTGATCAGCCACCTGATTCTTAGTGTTTTTTCAATCTTTCACAGCAAATTCAAGAGAACCCAACATATTAACCTCAATTTAGCATTCTTTTTAGACATTAAATACCTCAAGGATGCATGATCTGTGTGAACTATGACTTTTGTCCCAATCAAATAATACCAAAACTTTTCAAAGGCAAAAACTACCGCAAGCAACTCCTGCTCAGTGACTATACAGTTATTTTATGTAGGGCTTAATAACTTGCTAGCATAATAGATCAGGTGAAGTATTTTCTTGAGTCTTTGTCCTAGGATATCACCTAAGTCCACTCTGTTAGCATCACACATAACCTCAAATGTTAATGACCACTCTAGGGACACAATAATGGGAGTTGAGATCAACCGCTCCTTTAGGCACTCAAAGGCCTTGATACATGCATCATAAACCTTCTCTAAAATCTTGCATAGAGGTTTAAAAATTTTAGAGAAGTCCTAGATGAACCTCCTATAAAAACCAGCATGACCCAAAAAGCTTAAGATACCATTAACTGAGACTGGTGGAGGTATTTTTTCAATCACCTCAATCTTTGATCTATCCACCTTAATTTCCCATTTTGATATTTTATGACTAAGGACAATACCTTCCTTCGCTATAAGAAGGCACTTCTCTCAATTTAGCACTAGATTTTACTCCTTACATTTTTGGAGTGCATTGGCTAAATAGGCTAAACAGACATCAAAGGAGTCCCCAATAACCAAAAAGTCATCCATAAATACCTATATAGTGTCTTCCACCATGTTAGAAAATGTGCACATCATATATCTCTAAAAGTGGCAGGAGGATTGCTTAGTTAGAATGGCATCCTTTTTAAATGCAAAAGTCCTATAAGGGCAAGTAAAAGTTGCCAATTTCGAATCCTTGGGAGCAATCAAAATTTGATTGTAACCTGAGTACCCATTAAGAAAATAATGCCAACCCCTGCCTGTTGATCTGTCAAGAATCTAATCCATGAATGGAAATAGGAAAATGGTACTTTTGAGTCTAAGTATTCAGGTTCCAACAATCTATGCATTCTCTACATCAAGTAACCAATCTCATTGGTACTAATTCATTCTTCTCATTAGGGACCACAGTGATCCCACCCTTCTTTGGTATGCATTAAAATAGGCTTACCCAGTTAATATCTATAATGGGGTAAACTACTTTAATAACTAACCACTTGATAATTTGTTTCTTTATTACCTCTTGCATAGGCGGATTCTACCTATATTGGTGCTTGATATTGGGTATACACTCTAATTCAAACTGTATCTTATGAGTGTAAATACCAAGTAAAATACTCACTATGTCTACAATAGTTCATCCTATAGCCTTCTTAAATCTCTGTAACACTGAAAGCAATGCTTCAACATGTGACTTCACTAAATTAGCTGTAATATAACCGATAAGGTATTGTCAGTCCCTAAAAATGCATAGCGCAAGTGAGATGGAAGGGCCTTCAATTCTAAGACTGGTGGCTCCTTAATGGATGGTCAAGTTGTAGGAGTGGTTCTATTCTTCATATCAAGATCAAGCTTCTTCGGAGCATAATTATAAGAACCTCTACCATACAATGTGCTCACATCCTTGTTGTACTCATCGATTCCATCGCTATAAAAATTCATGATAACTACTGCTAATGCCCCAACCCCAAGTTTGTAATTAATGGGAATAGTCACTTCATCATCATCAATAGTTTCAATAATGAACACCACTCTCATATCACTTAGTTATTGTATAGATTAACAAATATTAAAAGTGACTTGCTCATCATTGAGTCTTAACTTTATTTGCCCCATCTCCTTGTTAACCAAGGCCCTACTCATAATAAGGAAAGGCCTTCCCAAGATAATAGGGACTTTAAATTCTACCTCGCAGCCCAAGATTATGAAGTCAGCCAAAAATATTAAGGATGCAACCTTCACTAATACATCATACAAACTACCAACCAATTTCTTGACAGTCTGATTAGCCATCAATAGCCTTATAGATGTAGGTTTGGGTGACCCCAACGCCAACTACCTATATACCACTAATGGCATAAGATAGATGCTAGCTCCCAAATCATATAATGCTCGAGAGAAGTTGAAGGACTCAATAGTACTTGGACTAGTAAATGCTATAGGGTCTTTCCTTTTCTCCACCAATGATTGGGTAGCCATAACACTATAATTAAGCATCTTATCTACTGGCTCAAAGCTCACCGTTCGCTTATTAGTGACTAAGTCCTTCATAAACTTCACATAGCTAGGCATATGCTTCAAATCTTCTACAAGAGATTAGCAAGCAGTTTTTTGACATCTACAAGAACTTCTGATACTTCCCTTCCTCTTATTTATTCCTTATTCCCTAAGGAAAAGGAGGAGGAGGTCATGGAATGGTCTTCAACTGTAATACACCCAAGTTTTCTAGCAAATTTTATCCCAAGAATGCCTAGTATTAGCTTCTAAAGTGAATGATAATTATTATATGAGGAATTTTCAAGATTTTCACTTTTTGTCATATGGGAAATTCAATAAGCTTTCCATCGATATATGATTCGCTTAAATCCAATAACCGGGTAAGAAGTGATGACTATTTCAAGTTCCCATCATAAAACAGTGCCATATTAGACAATGGCGCGCCACGCCACAATAGGAATGGCATATGGCAATTTCCAGTAGATGTCCATGATTATGGAATGTCGTGCCAGCACTCAAATTTAGAATTGTCCTTTTTCTAGTGTTTCAGCGCGATTTCCCCCGTGTCGTGCCAAAGTTCCAGGTCACGAAGAAAGGGGCAACGCAATGGCTCCGCGTCGTGCCATCCCTCAATTTCCCAATTGTCAATTTTCAGTGACACGGTGCAATAACGCCGTGTCGCACCAGGGGCCCAGTTTGGGAAAATTTTACTAAAATTAAATGATGCATCCAGGGTTAAAAGGGTCAATTTCCTACCTCTATTTAAACCCAATAACACATAATTTAGTCATTCTTCACCCAAAATATACTATTTTCTCTCAAGTCTCCCTCAAGAACAAGCTAGGGTTTCTATTAGGGATTCAAATTCAAGAAGTTTTCACCATCAATCTTCACAAAATCATGAACTAAGGTATGCATAGTGTTCATTAATGGACTCCTTTCATCCATGAAGCCCAAGAATCCCTTTTCTAAATTCAAGTTATGGATTTTCTTATGAATTTCATGATTGGTCTACTTTTGTTTATGTTGATAATGAGTAATTGAATTGTATTCCATGAATAAGTGTTAAATCCCATATGGGTTGATTTGTATCAGTATAGATTCATGAAACCCTAGGACTAAACCCTTGAATGATTAAATTGGAATTGAATCACGACAGTTAATTATTGTATTATGTTGTTTACACATTCTATGCCTACTATGTGTTTAGTTGAATGCCTAGATAAAGGAAAAGTGTCTAATTAGCATGATATCATGAAATTCCTATGTACGTACAAGCTTATGCCTATCACATGTTTGATGAAATGCTTCAGTAAATGCATTATGATGATTATTATGTATTCAAGTAAGTCAAGCTTTGTCAGTTTCCTTCCATCAAGTTCTGAGGGTACTTGTACCAGAAACATTAGCTGTGTACCTAGAGCCATGTCATGTTTTCACGATACTCTCAGTCAAGATATGAATTCTTAGACATCAGATAGTCTTATGACTCGGGAAAAATCTCCATGATCTCATGACTCAGTCAGTTGTTAGTATCAGTAGTATTTCGTTAGTCAACGAAATATAGTAACTTAGGTCATGTTCAGTTTAGGAAATCATGTTCAGTGTCCATTCAGATGGGAGTAGAAATTAGCACCGAGTGAACCCAAAGATGGGGATACACACGATCAGATGAGGGTGTGATCCTTAGAAGTTATCCTTGCATTCCAGAACTATGTAGCCAACATAGGTTGAGATATCAACACTTTTCAATGAGGGTTAATAAGGTGGATAAGCACTGTCAGGAAAAGGCCCCACCATTCTCTTTTAGGGATACTATTAGATAAAGTTTGCCCATAACTTTTCCATACTAGCGGCGCGGTATTGATGCCCTTCTAATTGGGGTTATAGAGTAGACCCCAACTCATCCATAATAGCATATCAGGGGCATGTCGGTTAAATACTACCTCCCATAGTTTCAATACCAGTCTCAGTAAAAGAACTCAGATAGTTCTTCAGATTTAAGACTGTTAGATACAGTCGATTCAGATACAGTAAGAAACTCAGATAGTTCTATCAGATTTAGGACTGTCAGATACAATCACCCATGTTATCAGTTACATTCAAATACAGTTATTATGCTATAAGTTATATCAGTTATTAGTATATCATGTCATCATTATTCAGATTCAGTAATCATAATATCACAGTGTCAGTTACAGTTACATATTTATGTATGCATTTTTGCATTCATGTTAGACAGTCAGCTAGCATTATTCATGCATGTTAACCCTTGTATATAGCCTACCTCACATGTATACTCAGTACATTCCATTGTACTAATGCATTTTCACTATGGTGCTTTCTTTTTATAGTACACCATAGGTTCAGAGACACAAGTTCCAGATTAGCAGTAGATTCCAGTCTCAGCAGTCAGAATCGAAGTGAGTCCTTATCCTTCGAGGACATGATTATTTCTCTACTATTTTATTGATTAGTTATTAGTTGGAGTTACTTGGAGACATGTCCCATCAACTCCTTATTTAGATTATTCAAACAGTTGAGACTTTCAGACTAGATACAGACTATTATGTTTCAGACTTCAGTGTTTACAGTTTTTTTTGGGTATTGTATTACCCCACAGATGTTATCTCATCCATGCTATGTTTAGTATTGAACCTTATGGCCTTTTAGTGCATGTTTTTGCATTATTATATTATATTATGCAGTAAACAGGTACGAATATCAGTCATGGGTTAGCTTGTGGTCCTACGAGGTCATGAGTACTGTGTAGCATTCCGGTTCAGCAAATCGGGGTGTTACATCAAGACAGACTTAACTACCTTTTTTTTCGTTTATCTTTCTTTATATTTTTACCATCACCTATTGATTTCTCCAACTCCACTTCAGGTGTCTTATCAATATCAACACTATCATTCTTTGTCTCATTAACCGTAGCATAGGGAATCAACAGTTGTCTTACCACTTTGAGTAGTGATGGAAAGACAATAACCATTTTCCCTAGGATTCTAAATTGTATTGCTTTAACAGATGCCTAGCTATCGCTAATTAAAAATTGCTGACATTTGGCCAAATTATTTCTCTAATTATTTGATCATAGTGGTATGCAATTCTATTTTTGGGTAAAACCTGAGATGTGTGCCTTAATCTCCTTAAGGCAAGTTTCTTGACTTTTCTAACCCTTTACTAGCTCGGACAACATAGCCTCCATCATAATTAACTATCATGGCTGCCTAGAGGAATATATACACCACCCTTCTCTTTGTAATCATCCTTGCATCTCCAATCGTTAATTCTCTCTCAACTATAATCTTTGTACCTATCCCTATATTAGTTTCGATCTTGGTTCCATTTTCACTTAGCTCAAAAACCCATTAACTATCTATTTAGATATTTTGTCTCTTCTTCCAAATTAGAATCATATGATTAAGAGTAGGGGTGTTCATGGGTCAGTTTGGATCAGTTAGTGGTTAAAACCATAACCAAAACTAATTTAATCGGTTTTTGAATTTCTAAAACCAAATCAAACCACAAAAAGAAAATAACTGTCGATTTGGTTATTGTCAGTTTGGTTTAGTTTTTTGGTTTGGTTTGGTTTTTTTGGTTATTGACTAGCCTACTCCAACTATCTCTAGAATAAACTCCTTTTTTTAACCCATAGAAAGAGTGTCACATTGAACAATTTCTCATGAAATATTTGTACAGTTATGGACAAATGACACTATAAACTCTTAAAAATTAGAACAAACAAATTAAACAAAACCAATATTGAGATAAAAATAACCAGTTTTGTATTGTAGGCACTAAGGTTATCCAACAACATACAAACACATATATGTACATTGTAAAATAGAGCTTTGTATTCTGTTGTAGTGTACTGCAAGAAAAGACAGAGTTGGGCAAACTTCAGTTATCTATTTACTTTATAGACTAGCTAGAAACGATTGAATAAACAAGGAGACATAAAACTATCATTTGAACCAGGGACCATGGTAACTCGTATTGTGAAAGCTAAAGTAGAAAAAGTGAGGTAGGGACCGTAGGGTTAACTTATTAGTAATAGTAGGTAGAGTTGGGCTTGGGTTTGGGGCTTTGGGTAATTGGGCTAAAGTATTGGTTGGGCTAGACATGGATTAAAATTTGTATAAATAACATAAGTACCAACCCTTTTGGAAGTAATTACAATCTCTCCCACTTTTTTAATTACTTTACTCTCTCTCCCTATTAATATACATAACATAGCTGACATATACATAGCATTTTGTGTATATGTTGGGATTTTTGTAATATATTTAGGGAGTTGGGATTTTTTGTAATATTGGAAACATAAGTTGTGTATTTTTGTAATTTTTAGTTAAAATTTAGTTTTAGATTAAATTTAATAAAATATTTATATCTTATTCATAAATTATATATAAATAATTATAACATATATATATAAAATTTATCAGTTCGGTTTGGTTATTTTCATGGTTAATTTTTAAGTAAAATCATAACCAAACCAAATAGCATCAATTTTTAAAAATTTAAAACAAAACCTAACTAAACCAAACCAAACATCGGTTTTTTTAACTGGTTTGGTTAGGTTTACAGTTCGGTTTGGTTTTTAACCAAACCCATGAACACCTCTAATTAAGAGGACTTACCATGTGATCCCACTTTATTCACTATATCAGAATTCATTGTCGCTAACTACTTTGTCAATAATCCAACCTTTTTCCTTATTTGAGTAACCTCTTGTGATACTATGTCTTCAACAACTCTGTGCTTGCTAGAAGCACCAATAGTATAAGTGCTAGTGCCTCTTTCAGCGTCTCGAGTATCCACCCTTGGTTGGTGAGAGAGATCTGATCTAATATCTCCGATGTTACCTTTCTACGTAGGTGCATGAATGCTTTACTAATAATAGTGTCTGCCATAGCTATTGAACTAGTGTTAAGGGATCGATAGAATATTTCAAGCAAATTATTTCCCATAACTCTATGATTCGATACCATCATTAACTTCTTTTTTGACCGAAACCATGCATCATATATTGATTCAAAGTGCAACTACCTAAAATTATATATCTCATCCTTCAACTATAGCATTATGGATGGCAAAAACAATCTAAGAACTACCTCTGTAACCTATTTCAAGTAGTAATTGACCTCGAGAAAGTTCTCCTAACCATAATGTAGCTTCACCAGTTAGAGAGAAAGGGACTACTTGAATGTGAGACCTTTCTGGTCTACCCTTGTTATAGTGTATGATGAGCAAATCCTAATAAATTAATAAGGTGAATGTTTGATTCATTAGTGGGAAACCCCGTAAACACACCCTTCATATTCAAAAGCTGGATCATGGCACTAGTGATATCAAACTTCACATTCAGTGGCAATGTAGGAGGAATGATAGCTCTTATCTCGATAGGCTCAATGTATCCCATCCAACTCTATCTTGATTTCCATCAAATTCTGCTCGATGAACTGCTCCATGTCTCTACCTCACCAGCTCTTCCTCTTGAGCTATACGATGGGCCTTTATATCCCTTGTTATATTGGCTTCCGCTAGTAATCTATCAATAGTTGTATCTATAGTTTCTTTAATCATACCAAGCGGAAGGGGAGGCACTCTATTTTGGTTCTCTTAAACCCCTTCAAGTTTACCTTCTCATCTATGTTATGAGATCCTATGATTCAGCTATAGGATTCTTTTTAGTTTAGGATTTATTAGGAGTAAGGGATTTCCTTGACTCCTCATGCTAGGAATACACTGGCGTATGCCCCAAGAAGAACAGAAAAATAAAACTCAAAAACTTTAATCAACAATTCTGCAACTATATTCCCTGGCAACGATACTAAAATTTTATGCCGCCAAAAACTACACCTCCTTGAAGTATAATACGATCAAAATAAAATAAGTAACCTAACTAGATTGGGGTCAAACTCATAGGGAATAGGCCAGAAATATCTTTCAAATTAACAAAAATAGTTGGGCAGTGCAAAATAGTAAATTGGGGGATTTGAAATAATCAATAAAATGTAACAAAATTAGAATGTTTTTGGTTGTAAATAATCTAAAATGAAAACTAGGATTGTGTTCCCCCGGCTTCTAACTACATATGTTTCTCATGCTCAATCCAAACATCTCAATGCTACGCATACAAAATCTAATAAGATAAGTATCACCAACTATCTTGTGAACTCATTGGTAAATTTCACTCTTTGCCTTATGAGTCTCAAGGTGTCTCCTTACTAACCCTTTCTTTTGATCCTATTTTAACTCTTACCTTGTGGTTCTTAAGTTTTTTTTATTAGGATTAACAGCCTCGAATCACTGTTGAAATCTTATTTTCCCAATCTTGAAATCCCTTGTGAGGATGATCGTTAATACATGCAAGTCTTTAGCTTCTAAAGTATCTAAAGAGACAAACAATACAAGAAGATCACAATACATGCAACAACAATGATCAAAACAAATCTCGTACTTCCCTTACTTTGTTGATCCCCTAGGTTCCCATAATACTAGCTAAGGGAATTAGCTGCTTATATAGTAAAAAATGCCATAGAATTCATAAGTTAAAGTGTAGAAATAATATCACAATAATTTATGAAGAAAACCCAAAGTCTCAAATTGAATAATAATAAAAAACAAGAACAAGAGGATTTCATGATCAAAAGTTAATCTTAAAATCAATATGTGGTTGTAAAATTATGAAGTATGTAAACTAATACAATAGTACCTCAAGGGTATCTATAGTTTCTCAAAATAACAAATAAAACCTCAACCAAAACAAAATAGGAAAATTAGATCGGTAGTGGTCACGTCTCAAGTCACGAGTCGTCAAGACTAGCAATTACTCATTGTCTGCTTTCGTTGCTCTCTTCTATCTTCAGTGATGAAGACTCATTGACACACATAATGAATTATTGGCTATAATTCATTGTCACTCTAGTGAATCTTCATCTTTCTATACTTTTGGGTCTATTGCTAGAACAACTTCTCACCATGAGTCATTGTCAATCATAATGACTCATGGTTTTCAACCATTCCCACTAGGACCTCAACTTGGCTATCCTCAAGACTTATTCTCATATGCTTAGCATGACTCCCACAATGACTCATTGTCACTCCTCAAGAATCATGTCCAGCCTTCACTTTTGCTCCTGAAATCAGTATCACTTACTGTTGTCATCACAATTTGGGCCATAAGTCGTTAGGTGACTAAACGACTTGTTGGCTAGTCACCACTTTGATTATTTTCAAAAAAAAATCACCTTTTTTCTAGTCCACACCACTTCCAACCTAATTTACCTGTAACATACATAAAACAAACATCATATCCTACAAAATGACCTAAGTAAGTGCATATTTTAATCATTGTAAGCATCGAAAGTGTCATAAAACCATGGTATATCACTTCCAGACACCCTAGGACACTTTAACACTGTTTCTCTAACACAAAGTTTGTTAACACCTGAGACTACCCCTAATCATAACACGGTTCTTAGAATCACAAGTGACTCCAAGCTAACCTATAGCATGGAAAAATACTAAAATATAGAAAATAGAAGATAAAAAAATTCATATGAAAAAGATGAACTTAAATCATATAATGAATATTCAAAGGGAATCAGATCCTCACTAAATAAGTCTAAGATCAAAAGCTGGAACTATTAACTATATGTTTGAAAAGCCTCTATAAGGATGAGTTGTTGGGACATTCCACCAGCTAACTCTAATTGTCTAAAAAATGGGAACGACAAAGGCAAATTGAAATAAAAAGCTTACTCGGATCCTTGCATGATGAGGACTCACCAAAACTGCAACTCCTGGTAGGGGATAAGATCATACTAGATGCAATTTGATGTTTAGCATCTAAACCTATATTATAAGATAATTTAGCACAAAAGAAGTATGTGATTAGTACTTTGAATATACTGAGTATGTGAGATAGGAAAGTAATTGATATGAGCTGAATATGGAATATGTAACATAATAAATAATGCAAGTCCAAGTAATGAACACATGTTGTAAACTAACTTGAATAATTGAATACAATCTCAACCAAAAATTTGAAATCTGAACTATAAAGTATAGGCTGTGGGAGTCACTAATAAACAACATACCCCAATGAGATCACTAGGGTCCAACCTATAACACCATCTAGAAAGGTGTTCAGTACCTTCCCAAGGGTATTGATGTGCTATAGAAATATAGCACTTTCGATGCTTAAAACATTGAAAATATGCAAGTTCCTTAGGTTATTTTGTTAGATATGATGTGTTCTAGGTGTTTTTTTGTAGGAAACTAGGTTTTGGATGCTAAGTTTGTGAAAAAGATTAAAAATAGTATTTTTGGCTAGTTAGTTGATCAATTTTTGGTATTCGTGACACTTTCCAGATATTCGTGACCAAAGAATGTGATGAAAGTTGAAGATTTAAAGCTTGGTTGCAAGTATTGGAAAGAATGACACTTACCTATGTCTACATGTAGACCACATGTAACACATGTGGTCTATATAAGACTAATGTAAGTACAAGAATTAGAGACCCCTAGAGTAAAAGAGCTGAAAAATAACTTCTGACACTTACCTATGTCGACATGTGGACCACATATAGCACATGTTGGCCGCATATGGGTAAGGTAAGTTCCAAAAGTCTAAAATCCCGAGAGTAGAAGCTGTAAGAAATTTTTCCTACACATGTAGGTGTCTACATGTGCCTAGCCTTAGACCGCACGTGGCACATGCGCCCAAGGCCAAGCAGCATGTGGACACTACATGTGGCCACCGACCTTTTTTGTCCTTTTTTGTTCAGGATTTGATTTTAGGGTTTCCTTATGTACTATAAATACCCTTATGTGTTTTTTAGGATAAATGACAAACTCTTGATATTTACAAACACATTTTGATTTTAAGATTTGATTTTGGTCTTGGAATTCTCTTGCATTAATTTTGGTTGATTAATTCAGTTAAAATTTCAGATTTTTACTTGTGATTATTGTAATTTCATATTATTCTTTCAATAATGAATGTTGTTGATTACTTCACGTGCATGAGAAGATAAAAACCCTTAGCTAGTGTTGTGGAAACCATGGTGAATTGACGAAGTAGGGAAAGTGCTATTGTTGTTCTAAACCGGTAACCATGCATGCATTGTATTATCTTCACTTTAATAGTTATATTAGAGGTTGAAAACATTAATTTCCCACCTAGATTATTTCTACTTACTCCAAAAGAGGAGTAGTGACTAGGAAAATATAATGACAACAGTAATTTAAAGTTTAATTGTCAATCCATGCCACTAGGTATTATTTAAGGAAGATAGTTAGCTGTCATCTAATAACTAGAGACTTAAAAGGTAATATCTAATTGTGATATAGATAAGGTTTAGTAAGGTGGCATCCTGAGAGTCAAAAGGTAAAGGGTAAAATCTGTCAACTCTTCCAAAAAACTATTGATGGTACATAACTTATCAATTCTGCATGCAAGGTTTTGGGTTGGTTTAATAAAGCTTGATAAACCTATGGAGTTGAGACACAAAGGGGACATAATCCTAGTATTCACCTATGAATGATTACAATCAAATTTGATATTAGCTGCTTATTCAATTGCTACTCAAATCCCCTCATTTACTTTTCCAGTTCTGCCCATTGATTACAATAGCTGAGAGCCACGATTCCACGTATTCCCTTGGGATTCAACCCCAACATTTTTTGGATTACTATATTTGAAAACAACCACATAATATTCAGAGTGAAGGTGTATCTTAGGCGTTATAAAATTTTAGCACTGCTGTTGGGGATTACGGTGTTGATTTGTGAATTAAAGTTGATGAATTTTTTGGGTTTTTCTTTTTGTTTTTGTTCTTAGCTAGGTATATACTGGTGTATGCTTGTCACATGGACTAGAGAAAACCTCTTAATCCCATTGAATAGACATCCATAGAGGATCTAACAAACACCTAGTAGGATGACAAAACCAAAAAAAAAGATGATATTCCTAAAGGAGTTCTTGATGATGTGCCTCCCCCCCTTCTGAATGAGTAGAGGATATTGCTAACCAGTAGATAGGAGTGCTTTTATCACAAGCCACTAATTTGAGAAGGGTAGTATATAAAGCTCAATGGATATCTAGGGAGATAGAGCTAGATGAGCAGAGATAAGAAGCAGACCGCCAAGCAAAACTCAACAAAAATCAGAATAGTGTTAGAGGAGGTCGTCCTCAAGTGATCTCAGCATATCAGTATGTGCATCCATACGAGGATGATAGAGAGGGTATGGGGTACATTGAGCCGACAGATACAGGAGACATTATTACTCCTGTCTTTCCCCCAATGTCAAGTTAAACTATCTAGTGCTATGATCCAACTCTTATGCATGAAGGGTATGTTTGTGGGGTTGCCTACAACTGACGTAAACATGAATTTGAAAAATTTTACTGGGATCTGCACTTTATATACAAATGTAAGGATAAATCAGGAGGCACTCATATTGAGGTTTTTCCCTTTGTTTCTTACAAGAGAAGCATTTTTATAGTTGAGGGAACTTCTAAGAGGATCTATCACTACATGGAATATGGTGCACTGGAAATTCTTGCATAGGTTGTTTCCTCTATCCAGGATGTTGCAACTTAAGAACATGATTTATAATTTCAGGCAGTTGCAGTCTTAGTATGTGTATGAGGCCTTGTTTAGGTTCTATAAGAAGTTGAGTATCGTGCTCAACCATTGAATTTTAGGGATGAACTTATTGGAGTTATTATATAGAGCCCTGACCATCAGTTCCAGATCCATGGTAGACACTATCTCTGGAGTAGCTCTTATGATATTATACTGGGAGGTAGGTTCTAACATTCTAGACTAGATCTCTCTCACTAACCGAGGGTGGCAAAATCAAAAGGCAGCAAGAAGTTCTGCTGATGATTTTATAGAGCAAGAGATTGTGCAACTGAGGACTTATGCCATAAGAGTTGCTGGTGACCAGAGAGTAGCTGATGATTTTATAGAGCAAGAGATTGTCCAAATGAGGACTAATCTTGGGTTACTGGTAAAGTAGTTTGCAACCATGAATTTTGAGAAAGTTCATGTAGTAGGATCACAGGGTGTAGCATCCAGAGCTTATGAGTCTAAATTAGAAGAGGAGTCAAGGTATCTGGATCATCACTTAGCAGGTTTCCGAGCCCATCGGCAAGGAAACCAAGGTCGAAACTATGATATTAACAGATATAGAGACTGAAGTAGGGACATAGACAATGACTGGAGATAGAGAGATGATTACAAAGAGAAGAGAGAGGTACCTTCCACCAAAGTTGCAATTTAAATCATTACATGGCCAACAAGGCCTTCACAAAACTATTTACCAACCATTCATATTCATTAGGCCAATGCCTTAGTTCAAAACACCATTTAACATATGACTAGTTTATTCTCTTAGGCATTATCATAAACACTTTGAGGGCATATCATTACCATAACCAAAACAAAAGTAAAAACTAGTTTATTTTCTTAGGCATTATCACAAACACTTTAAGGGCATATCATTACCATAACCAAATCAAAAGTAAAAACCATCAAGTTTAGGGTTACCCATGACCAATTTGTTAAACCATAATTACCAAGCACCCACATGCGCAAAACATCATGAAAAACATGTATAAATACAAGTTAAACCAAGAGTAAACTATTAACCAACCATATGCGACAAAACTCTCAATTTTGGTTTTCAAAACCACTATTTAAGAATCATAATCATACCTTAAAACACATGATGTTTATGAACTAGCAATGAGGGAAGATTCACATGCCTTAATCAAGAAGATTCAAAAAAAACTTGACTCTTAAACCTCTAGATGAACACCTTTGAAAAACCCTAGCCCCAATTTTCTTGAGAGAGTTTAGAGAGGATTTTGATATGCTTTGATCTTTCAAAGTATGTTATGAGAGGACACAATATGTTTGAAGATGTGGGGACTTAAGGGTTTTGTGGTGGAAAATGTCCAAAATATCCTCATCTTAAAAGGTAAAAACATGTACGCAAGAGGGTATGACCACCCTACCTAAATTGTATCATATTATACAAGTGGTAATCAGCACTCAAACCCTAGGCATCAACTTGGACCCCAACACTGTCCAACATACGAGTTTATAGACCAACTCATATCCAATCATATAATTTATACCCTCTAACTTGTACCCTAGGCAGAATCCTCTAGACTAAACTTAGGACATCATATGACTCAGTAATAACCACTCATACCCTAGCATACGACTAGTAAGATGCCAACTTATATCTAATCATATAATTTATCCTAAGCCTTGTTCCCTACTCCAACATGTGTATTATATATGTGTGTGTGTGTATGTACATATTATATATGATATTATGCACTGAATGTTGTATTGGTTTTGAACTATTATCATAGCATTATTTTGTTCCTATATCCCTGAGCTTCATGCTAGTACTCAAACTGCTAACCGTCTTCAAACATTGTATCCCCACGCGATACAGAAACTGGCCATACTTCTACCTCTCTTGCTCAGTGACTTGGATTCGGGATCAGCTAGCGAGTCACATTAAAGTTGTGAGCTTTCATCCTTCGAAAGACCCTAGTTCACATTGTGGTTTCTTTTTTATGTTTTGACTATATTTTGGACATTGGATTTAGCTATTGTCGGGGGCATATCCCAAAATTTTATTAACTTTCAGTTATGTAGAGGCTTTGTCAGACTACTGTGGACTTGGTTGGTTTGGTTGATTATTTGATGACGGGCATTTGTCCCATTACCGATGGTTGGTATAGGCATATTATGAATTATCATTAGTTTTGTTTTGTGCTATCTTGTTATATGTTTGAAATTTAGCCAACAATTGAGGGTGTTGCGTTGGTTCAATTAGGTAAAAGGAGTGATCTCTGATTCAGGTAGGATTGAGTTGAACTCTGGCTCCTCCCACTTGTAGTAACTTTACTATAATCTTAACTTTACTATAATATTAACTTTACAAATTTTCCAAGACTCCTCAACACTGGTTAACTCTAACAAGTATTAAGCTTAGGAAACTCTACCTAAGGCATTCTCAAAACAAGAAGAAATATCATTACTCCTATAACATAAGAAGTTTATTTATAGACTCAAACTGGACTCAAGAACATTTGCAATTTAGCACATAATACATAAAAACCTAAGCAATGTTGACATTGAGTTTTTGCCTTTCTTTCACACTTCAGCTTTCCGTGTTTGCAAAAACTGATTTGTAGAGAAGCAATTTTTCCTTTTATAGTTGAGTAATGATAAGCGTTGAAATGCAATTACACCAGGTATCCTTAATAGTACAAGCAACACCTATGCAGTTTGTTACATAAGAGGAAAAAATTGTGCTGACTCGTATCAGCTGTACTGTAGCCTTGAACATCCAGGGACCTGGTCCTTTGTAGTCAGTTGCTCATCATCAAAACAAGATACAACAATTTTCCTCCTTTTTAATGATCACAAACCAGCCACTTTTTTAGCATCAATGCATATTCATCATATTTAATTAGTGTGATTACCACTACAGAAGATAAATGCTCACCCTATCATGCAACACAGTGTTTTCATCATCATGCAATCATAATGCAACTTAGGGACCTGGTCCCTTGTTGTCATTTGTATCAAAAACTCAATTCATTTACTTCACCTTATCATTGAGCACCATTATTTATTCCCCTATCAACATGTCATACACACATCTGCATTTCAAGATTTCATTTACACCTGGTCCCTACCACATGAAATTAATATTCCCTCTTTTGGCATCATTGAAAAGTGAAAACAGTAAACCAAGAGTAAAATAACCACATGTTAGTTAACTTATGGACACTTGGGCAACACTATCATGAAGAACAACTTTAAAATGAAGTAGACATATGTAACAAACAAACCAAGATTCATTCATAAAGCAGAAGTCAGTTCCATTACAATAATACTAAAATAACACATAAAAATAACAGTCTTTAAGATCCATCATGGTAACCAAGATATGAAACTGACACAAGGTTGATAAGAGAATAGGATAATAGGATTCAGATAGAAGGAGGCTTGGGGAAAGGGACTTAATCAGTATCTCTATTCTTGTATTTTCAGTTGCATGGGCATCCAATAACTATTTGGTGAGGACCTTCACTTTAGCATTAAGTCCTTGAAATTAACCAGTCAGTTTTACTACTTTAGCCTAGAGCTTTGCATTTTTTGATGCAAGTTCTATAGTGGCAAATGGTCCCTCAAAATATAACCTTTGATTTTGTAGCTTCAGGTGAACTATTTTAGCATCCTTTGCAGCTAACTTGATTCTTATTTCCTCTATTTTCCTACTCAGCTTTTCTCGAGCACCCAGCAACCCAGACACTTGAGACACTGTTCTAGCCTTACCTTAAACACATTTACTTTCCACTAGAGTTATCAAACTAAACATCTTCTTGATTATTCCAGGTGTTCCCTTAGTTATAACCATACCAAGATGCTTAAACACTTTATTCAAGAAATAACCATATGGCATCTTATGCCTTACTTCTTTTTCTTGAACCACCTCATGAATATTCTCTATCTTTAGAGCAGGCAAACTTAACATTTCAAATTTTCTCAAGCATCCGATCAAAAACAAGTCAACAACTGATATTATGGTTCTTTCCTCAGATCTTAGAAATAGAACCTTGGTAATAAACTTAAATACCAGCTGAAAATCACTGATTAAAAACTTATTTTTCACTGTAGTTGTTGAGGTCCCATCCACCTTTGAGATATTAATCTTAAACTTAGTTATAGGTTGTTGCTTTACTACAGTTCTTACACCTACAACAGGTATATCCAAGATCCTACCTAATGTCTCTTCATCCATTTTGATAGGCTTTTCTTCCACTTGGGCATTCAAAATTATGACATTTTCTAAGAATTCCATGGTGTAATAAAGTTCTCTGACTTTATTTTCAAACACTATGGGAGTTGATTTCTCAAATAAGTGCAGCCAACCTTGGTGTTTGACATACTCAACCAACTTTATCATTCTAGGCTTTTTATATATCTTAGAATCAAAAGTTCTTCCTAACAAAATCCTTTGTGTCATCAGCATTTTATTCCATCACTCTCTAGACATATCCTTTATCTCTTTCTATTTTCTGCTTCTCTTGGGACTACTACTTAATTATTCAACTACAGCTATTTTTTTTGGGAACAGGTCCCTTCGAGTCTTTTCTTTTCTTGACAGTTCTGTGTTTCTAACTCATTCCAGCAGAGCTACCAGACTTTGACTTAGAGGACCTGGTCCTCTCAATAATATGATTTTTCTTTTTTCTTTCCTCAGTAGCAGCAACAACTCCTGAATTTATGTCCTTCCCTTCTTCAACCTCTACAACTTTAATATCTTTTTTCTCCTCTAGTGTAGTAGTTTTTGTGAGCCTTTTTCTTTTCATGGTTGAAGTCTTGTTAGCCTTAATATCATCTTCTAACATTTTCTTTTTAGATCCTCTTATTGAATAGGATCTAGTAACTTTCACCTTAGAGTCGACCACTTTCTCCTTACCTATACTTTGCCTTAGTTTCTTCACAAACCATCTTAGAGGCAACTCATCCTCATCCTACTCATCCTCCTCACTTGGAGGTAACAACATATATTTTCCCTCATTCACTTCAGCTTTATCACCTACTTCTTATTCTTTTCCATTAACTAAGCTTTCCTTGGTATCATATGCAAGCAAGAGTAGATTTTCAGCCACCCATTTCTTATTGAAGGAAATATCAACCCTTTTTACCAGAATTTCTTCACCAAATAACTAAGAAAAAATAGGGTTTGAATCAGAGGGTGTAGGAGATCCTGGTTCTTACAAGTTTTTAGAAGTTTTAGCTTTTTCAAGTTCTTCATACAACCCAGGGATTTGAGAATCTTTAGGTGCTTTTGAACTTTCTTAGGAAGGATGAATTTTGGGTTGAAATATTTGTAATTCAATTAGTGACCCAAAGCCTTGATTTGGATCATCTACCATGATTGGTTGAACATAAATTCCTAGCGTTGAGGAAGATTCATTGGGAACTGACTCGATTATGGGTTTTGTATTTTTTATAGATGACTCAGTGGTTAAAATTGGCTTGATTTATCGTTGAAGACTCAAGATAATGTTTTCTATGGCTTTTATTGTTGAAGGATCAAAGTATTGGTAATGTTCAGCTTGATTTTGTAGGGTTTTATCTATTTCAGGACTGTTAGTAAGGTTTGAGGAAGTAAGATTGTCGTCCATTTGATTTTGAGAGTAAGTGAGATGAATAGAACATATTTGACTTAGAGAGGATTGTAGATTTAGGAAGATGAGTTTAAATTGTTGAAGAAGAATGGGAAAAGATCTAATTTAGCAGTTTAGAGATGTGGCAGTTTTTATTTAAGAGAAGTTCCTTTTGAAATGGCATATTTGAACTTAATAAGAGTGACTCTTTATTTTGTAAAGGAAGTGACTATTTTGCAGACAAAGAAAGACACATGGCCCTTTTCAGACAATATTTTATGATTATTAAAGAATTTTGTATAGGTATTAATCAGAGATGGGATCAAGTCTCTCTCCTTCTGTTTAGAGTAAACCTTTAAATTTGTACTTGTCATATTTGTCCACTTCCAAAGTTGTTCCCATGGGTGTATATCTGCATAGATATGATACTGAGTTAGACTAATATGCCCCTACCTTATCAAAGATACTATCCTCTATATCATAGCTAATTTTGTGGAAAGACATTGATTCACATGTTAGGTCAGGTCAGTATCATGCTTTAGCCTCTGGACGCCCCTTTTATCTCAGAACTTGTTCCCAAAGCAGGTTTGGGGTCTAGGTCCTAGACTTGACTTTATTCAAACTGCTGAAACTTCTCCTTTTAAGATGAGTTTCCTAGGGGCTAGGTCCTCGATAATCATGACCCCTTCTTAACTACATATTTCAGCCTTTTTCCCATCATTTCCAGCATCACCAACCCTTTATCTTTGCTTCGATGAGTTCTTCTTGACTTAGAAATTTTAACTATGATCTTCTAGGTACCATGTTCTTTCAAATCAACTATTTTAAAAGGATACGCTTCCACTTAAAGTGTCTTGAGAGAGATAATACAATCAGATCTTCAAAAATTAAGCTTTGAGCACATACTATCAACAGCCCACTCCTGATTGCAATCCCCTTTCTCATACCTGTAACTATGATCACTTGTTGGATTTGGGAACCCACTTAAGCTTGATTTCCCAGTCAAAGGACAATGCTGTGATCAAATTCTTTCTGTCCAATCTAGGTAGAGAGTTTCTTTTTACCTTTTTTAAAGACTTGAAGGCTTTAGGTCATGTATTCTCATATTGAACTTATTTGAAAGCATTTATTCTTACTCTCATCTAGCTTTGACAACCTTCATTGGTGTTCCCATCTTTTCCACAATGGGTGCATAGGAGTTTGTACCTTTTGTTTTTAACATCATTGACAGTCTTTCCTTGAGATCCAATAGGTTGGAATTCTCCTTTATAGCCTAGGCCTTTGACATTATTAACACCCTAAATAGTCAAATTAGAAAGAATCTATGAAGAAGAAACCCATTTAAGAGTCTTGTTGAGCTCTTCTATAAAATAGATCGGGTCCCTTTCTAATTCATTATTCTTGTGATATGCAGACATAAGTTGTTTTTGAGAATCCCTCAGTTTCTCTTCAAGACAAATTTGAATTCTTGAAGCTTCATTCTTTCCTTTACCATCTAAAGTATTTAACTTCTCCAGCTGAATCATGCAACTTAGATTTTTAGATTTTACTTTAATGACCATTTCTTCAGTTTTAGATATTTAAAGAGTTAAGGCCATCAACTCATGATCTTGATTCTCGAATTTCTCCTTTAAGGAATTATTCTCAATAGTTAGTTCACATACAAAGTCTATCAACATACTTGAAAACCTTTTTATCTTCCTAGCGGTGTAGTTATCTAGGTTTTTCTTAATATCAGAAAGAGTTACCTCATTTTCTTCTTCATTTTTTGTGTTGTCCATGAAGGCAAACAAGGAATCATAGATAACAAGAATATCTCCCACATCTAGCATAGAAACATCTCCAAACTTCTTATTTTCATTAGATTCACTAGAAGAATCTCCCCATGTTGCCAAAGCTTACATTACTGCATACTCAATTGCGCCCTTTCTTTTAGATTTTTCAGGGAATTGGTTCCTGTTCTTTCCTTTGTCACCTCCAGTCTTGAGGCACTCCTAATAATCCAATTTGTGCATTGGACAGTCCTTAATAAAATGCTCAGGACTTCCACACCTGTGACACATTTCAACATTGCTTCCTCCCTTGTTGTTGCTTTCTCTTCTTTGGAACTAACTACTCTTTCTTATGGATTTAACAATTATTTTGGACAAATAGGGAACATTAGTATCCTCTTCTGTTGAACCATATTTTGAAGCCTTCAATTCCAGGGATTTTTCCTTTTTTACTTCATTCTTCTGCAGCCCTTGCTTCTTCTTGAGCTCATGGATTCTTAGATTTCCAATCAATTGATCCATAGTGAGGGTCTTCAGGTTTCTTGCCTTAGTTATAGCATCCACTTTGCTTTCCTAGGACTTAGGAAGAACACTAAGAATATTTCTCACCTCTTTATACAATGGAATCACTTCGCTCAAGCAATAAAGCTCGTTTGTGATAGAAGTGAATCTTGTATGCATTTCTTAGATTGTTTCTCCTTCTTTCATGGTGAAGGTTTGATACTGAGTAGTCGACATGTCTACTTTTTAACCCTTCACATCAATGGTACCTTCATGAGTAGTCCTCAAGCAATCCCAGATCTCCTTGGCATTTTTATAGGCTAAGACTTGTTATATTCATTAGGTACAATACCACACACTAGAAGTTTCTTTACCTTATAGTTCTTTTCAACGTTCTTTCTATTTTCATTATTGAACTCTCTTCAACTTTTGACAACCATTCTTGTTATTTCTCCTTCTTTGACTTCTTTAACTGGAACATAAGGACCATCAAGAATTATGCCTATAAATTCACTGTCCTTAGCCATAATAAAGTCAAACATCTAGGTTTTCCACCACCCATAATACTGCCCAATAAATCTAGGTATCCTAGTGATAGATTGCTCTTTTTTAGATTAGGTGGAGCAGCCATGCTAGCTAGAACACTCTAGGTGTGAACCATATCTAATACCAATTATTGAAACCTTAAGGGTCACACCACACAGTGAGGGACCAGGTCCCTCAAAATCAGTCATAGGAAAAAACACAGTAAACCAACCAGGAACACAACACAGTGCAAGAAATGTAAAGAACACCGGATTTAACATGGAAACCTCCTTTCTCAAGGGAGGAAAAACCATGGTTACCCTCACAGACTCTCAAAGTTCACTATAATCAACCTCTTGTTACAGACACAAACTTGAACCTAACTCTAGGCTTCTCCTACTTGTAGTAGCTCTATTTCAATCTCAACTGGACAATTCTACCAAGACTCCTCAATACTGGTTAACTCTAACCAGTTTCAAGATTAGGCAACTCTACCTAAGGCACTCTCAAAACAAGTAAAAAAGATCATTACTCTTATAACATGAATAATTCATTTACAAACTCAAACTGGACTTAAAAATATTTGCAATTTTAGCACAACAGAAATAAGAACTTGTAACACCTCGATTTGCAAAACCAGAATACTACACGGTGCTCATAACCCCGAGGGACCACAACCTAACCCATGACTGATATCTATACCTATATACTGTAAATCATGATGTAATAATGTGGAATACATGGAACTGTAAGGACATAAGGTTCAACTAAATACAATCATGTGGGCAAAAATACCCAAAATAACTAAAGCTGAATGTAAATCAGAAAGTAGATCTGAAAGCCTCTAAACATTTCTGAATAAGGAGTTAAAGAAACATGTCTCCAACTAACTCCATAAAACTAAATTGAAGAAATAGATAAATGAATCAAATCATATTGTCCTTGAATCAATGAGGACTCACTATGTCTCTATGACTAGAATGCTGCCACTACCGCTAGGCTGGAGCTCGTGTCTCGGAACCTATGGTGTAACATGAAAAGAAAGCACCATAGCACAAATGTGTCAGTACAACTGGAGTACTGAGTATAAGAGGAAGGTAGGCTGAACATAAAGGGTTTCATGCATGAACAACACTGACTGACTAACATGAACGTAGGAGTGCAAACACACATTTATAAAAACTGGGACCGCGAATACGTGATAGCATGACTTGTAAGCTAACACATGGTTTACTGATAACTATCCTAACTGATATTGAAACTGATAACATGGACGACTGTATCTGACAGTCCTGTATATACTGAAATCTAAAGAACACCCTAAGTTCTTTTACTGAGATTGTTACTGAAACTGATAACATGGATGACTGTATCTGACAGGCCTGTATATACTAAAATCTGAAGAACTATCTGAGTTCTTTTACTGAGACTGTAACGGAAACTGTGGAAAGTAGTGTTTAACCAACATGCCCCGTGTATGCCGTTATGGCTAAGCTAGGGTCCAATCTCTGCCCCAACTGAAGGAGTGTCAATACCGCGCCACTAGTAAGGATAGCTGTGAGTGACCCTTATCTGGCGGGTACTCAATGAGAATGGTGGGAACCCTAAACTGACGGGTTAAGCCACCTCATCAACCCTAAGCTAACGGGTTAAGATATCTCAACCTATGTTGGCTACGTAGTTCTAGAACACAAGGATTGCTACTAAGAATCACCCCTGAACTGGCAGGTGAGTTCCCATCCTTGGGTTCACTTAGTGCTAACCTCTACTCCTATCTGAAGGACACTGAACTGAATAACTAAGTTGAACTGAATAACTGAACTAAACTAATACTGATTAACTGGATTGATACCAGTGGTATTGTTTAGCAGAGCTAAACTAAGTTTACTGGATTTTAATGACTGACGGAATGTTACTGATATCTGATAACCGACTGAGATCATGAGGTTTCCCTGAGTCACATGACTGACTGAAGTCTATGGAATCATAGATTGAGTTTGGATATCGTGAAACATGACATGGATCTAAGCACATAGCTATAGTTTTCGGGTACAAGTACCCCCAGGACTCGATGGAAGGAAACTGACACACATGACTGACTTGATCATAAGAGTAGAGTCCATAATTTATAATATCATAAGTAGGGATATCATAATAAGCATGGTTATCAACAATGTATTGCATG
Organism: Capsicum annuum; assembly: GCF_002878395.1. Classification (NCBI taxonomy): domain Eukaryota; kingdom Viridiplantae; phylum Streptophyta; class Magnoliopsida; order Solanales; family Solanaceae; genus Capsicum; species Capsicum annuum. The sequence continues at coordinate 103,260,499 of NC_061119.1, forward strand.
GAAAGGATTTCATATCACATGGAAGTACTTGCACAATCTTAATATCATGTTCGTTGTATAATCATATTGGCAACACATACTAATAGCATGGAAGTTCATGTGGATTGCATGGTTATCATGCATCTTGTTCATAAGTAGGATTTGCAAGTAAACATAGCATAATCTCATAAGAATAGTTTATGAGTATTCCAACAACATTTACAAGGCACATTAACAACATAGAAGTCATTGGAACATAAGGGCATATCATGAATCCTTCACTTAGTCACAATTTAGTTATATTGCATGATTTCTAGTTCCTTAGGCATTTTATCAAACACCTTACTTGCACATCTTAAGCATAGGTGAATTCATCAAATTATACATCATGAACAATCAAATTTACATGTTTCCAACTCATATGATATCATGAATTCACAAAAACATATAAAGATTTCATCTTGGGAATCACCCAATATCAACAACATGATCATCAACACCCAACAATATAGAAATCATACTTTATAATGGAAAAGAGGAAAATAATCAAGTATCAACATGGGTATGATCTTATCACCACAATCAACCAAGCTTTTGTATTTTAAAGATTGATTCTTGAACTCTATGAATGAATTGAATCCATAGATGACACTACACATACTTTAGAAGGAAGATTCTTGATGATTGACGGAGGAATTTCCTTGAAATCGGATCTTCAAGCTTACTTATGCAACCATAGTTGTTTTTCTCCTTTAGTGCTCTTGAATGTGAGCTTTGAGATGAAAATAGGGTTGCAGTATGTTTAAGAGATATATATTTCGTAGGGTTAAGTTTAGGGACGTGTTAGGAGTATTTAAAGACTTAATTACCTGTTAAGATAACTCAAGATGGAGTTTTTTTGACACCTGGAATTGGCTTAGGAGGCGCCCAAGTAATCGCCTATGCATGGGTTGGGCGGCGCCTAACCAATCGCCTATGCTTACTGTCTCTCATAAAAATGGGCATAACTTTTCGCTCGGGTATTGGATTAAGGCAAAATTGGTATCATTGGAAAGCTAATCTGATTCTATACAATTTGGTGGGTCTAAATCAGCCAAAATACCACATTAACATCGAGTTATACTCGTTCAAAGATGACCCTTGCAAAATCGAATACTAAAACTAATGGATTCAAAAACTCTTAGCTCGTATTACCTTAAGTGACTCATATGAACATGCTTAATGGATCATAAGCTATCCTATCACTAGGATATTCATTGTAAGTCATGTACTCAAGGATGAATCACAGGATTAGAAACATGTGGGGTATTATAATATCTCTCCCTTGGATACATTTATCCTTGAATGAGAATTTACTGAGAAAGGATACAAGACAATAGAACCTGAACTGAACATGAAGAACTAAAACTTTATCTCATGATTGACATGCTAAACATACTGAACTCGTGCATATCTGATGCACGGACAAATGACACATGAATGCATGACTGAGTATGAAATGGTTAATAGGTACCAAGTTTTTACTGGAAACATGAACGTGAAACTAAATAAGATTTAGGAGAACTTGGTATGCATATCTACTTCTGCTCCCCAAGTAGCTCCCTCATGAGACTGATTTTGCCAAAGAACCTTGACTAGACGGACTTCTTTATTCCTTAATCTACGAGTCTGATAATCTAAGATTTCGACTGGAATCTCTTCATAAGAGAGGTTGTTCTGAATGTCGATGCTCTGAATAGGGACAAAAATTGTTGGGTCACCTATGCACTTCTTTAGCAAAGAGACATGGAAGACTGGATGGACTGAGGCTAGATTTGGAGGCAACCTAAGCTCATAAGCTACCTTGCCGAAGCAACAAAGAATTCTGAAGGGACCGACATACTGGGGACTAAGTTTCCCTTTCTTGCCGAACCTCTTCACTCCCTTCATGGGAGATATCTTAAGATATACATAGTCATTGACCTCAAACTCGAGATCCTTTCTACGAACATCTGCATAGGACTTCTGTCGGCTCTGAGCAGCTCGGAGTCTCTCTCTGATCAACTGAACTTTCTCTAAGGCGTCAAATACTAAGTCAGGACCTATGATTGAGGCCTCACTAACTTTGAACCAACCAATCAGAGGTCTACATATCCTACCATAGAGAGCTTTGAATGGAGCCATCTGAATACTAGAATAATAGCTATTGTTGTATGCAAACTCAATCAAAGGCAAGTGGTCATCCCAACTTCCCTTGAAGTCAATTGCATATGCCCTTAGCATATCTTCAAGAGTTTGAATGATCCTTTCTGCTTGACCATCTGTATGAGGATGAAATACTGTGCTAAGATGGACTTGCGTACCGAGACCATTTTGGAATGCTTTCCAAAAGTGAGAAGTGAACTGGGTACCTCTGTATGAGATGATAGATAGTAGAACACCATGTAATCTGACTAAATCCCTGATATAGAACTTGGCATAATCCTCAGCAGAATAAGAAGTACGAACAGGAAGGAAATGAGTTGACTTGGTTATTCTATCTATAATGACCCAGACTGAATTATGCTAATGACGAGTTCTAGGCAAACCCATCACGAAGTCCTTGTTAACTTCTTCCCACTTCCAAGTAGGAATGGTGAACTCTTACATGGAACCACTAGGTTTCTGATGCTCTATCTTAACCTGCTGACATGTAGAGCACTTAGCCATAGAATCTGCAACATCTCTTTTCATCCCACTCCACCAATAGATATCCCGTATGTCGCGGTACATCTTAGTGGCCCCTGGATGAATAGAGTATCGCGCACCATGCGCTTCTGCAAGAATTCGCTGCCTCAATTTATCTACACCTGGAACATATAGATGACCCTGACAACGAAGAACATCATCTCCCCCTTGGGAGAAAACCTCGACTTTTTAATTTTGAACTGACTCTTTTAGCTTGACAAGGTTAGGATCCCTATCTTGTTTCTCTTTCACCTCAGAAACTAGAGATGACTCTAAACTACTATAAATACATACACCACCCTCTCAAGAATCGACTAAGCGAACACCTAGTCAGGAAAGTTGATGGATCTCCTGAGCCATCTTTTTCTTACTATCCTCAAAGTGAGAAATACTACCCATGGAGAGTAGACTGAGAGCATTAGCCACAACATTGGCCTTGCTCGAATTATAAAGAACACTCATGGCATAATCCTTCAAGAGCTCTAACCACATTCTCTGGCGAAGATTAAGATCTTTCTGGGAAAAGACATATTGGAGGCTCTTATGGTCTGTGAAGACATCTACATGAACTCCATAGAGATAATGCCTCCAAATCTTCAAGGCAAAAACTACCGCTGCTAACTCAAGATCATGAGTAGAATAATTCTTCTCATATGGCTTTAACTGTCTGGAAGCGTAGGCTATGACCTTACCATGCTGCATGAGGACACAACCTAAACCCACTCTAGATGCATCACAATAGACTACAAAACCGCCTAAACCATCTAGAATAGCTAAAACTAGAGTGGAGGTGAGTCGAACCTTTAACTCTTGAAACCTCTTCTCGTATGAATCTAACCACTGAAAGCTAATATTCTTCTGAGTCAATCTAGACATGGGACATGCAATAGAAGAAAATCCCTCAACAAACTATCTGTAATAGCCAGCCAAACCTAAGAAACTCCTAATATCTGATGGAGATACGGGTCTGGGCCAGTTTCTTACTGCCTCAGTTTTCTAAGGATCTACTCTAATTCCATCATCAGAAATAATATAGCCAAGAAATGCTACTGATCTTAGCCAAAATTCGCACTTGCTGAACTTAGTGAATAATTGGTGATCCCTAAGAGTCTGAAAAACAATCCTGAGATGGTCTGCATGATCATGCTCTGTACGAGAATAGAACAGAATATCATCTATAAAGACTATGACAAACATGTCCAAGTACTATTTGAATACACGATTCATCAAATCTATAAAAGCTGCTGAGGCATTGGTAAGACCAAATGACATGACTAAAAATTCAAAGTGACCATACCGAGTATGGAAAGCTATCTTCAGAATGTCACATTCTCTAACTCTGAGCTGATGATAGCCTGATCTGAGGTCTATCTTAGAGAAGTAACTGGCACCCTGAAGTTGGTCGAATAGATCATCAATCCTGGGAAGAGGATATCTGTTCTTAACCGTGACCTTGTTAAGTTCACAATAATCAATACATATCCTGAGAGTATCGTCTTTCTTGCGCACGAATAATACTGGCACACCCTATGGGGAAACGCTGGGTCTAATGAATCCTTTATCTAAGAGATCCTTCAACTGATCTTTCAGTTCCTTGAGTTCTACTGGTGCCATTCTGTATGGCAAAATAGAAATAGGTTAAGTATCCGGAAGAAGGTATATGCCGAAGTCTATTTCCCTTTCAAGAGAATGCCTGGAAGATCTTCGAGAAAGATATTTGAGTATTCATTAACAACAGGGACTATTTCGAGGCTGGGATATTCAGAACTGGAATCTTTAACATGCATAAGATGATACACACACACCCTTAGAAATCATTTTCCTTACCCGAAGGTAGGAAATAAGTTGACCCCTGAACGCTGAAATGTTACCCTTCCACTCTAGGACGGGCTCATTCGAGAACTGAAACTGAACTATCCTTTTTCTACAGTCGACTGTGGCATAGTAGGAAGAAGCCAATCCATGCCGAGAATGACATCAAAATCAGTTATCTCTAACTCCACTAAATCTGCTGACATAGATTTTTGAGATATCATAACCGGGCAGTTCCTGTATACCCGCTGGGATATGATGGTTTTACCCACTGGGGTAGAGACTGAGAAGGGCTCTGCTAGGACTTTGGGACTGATTCCAAAATCACCTGCTATGTATGGAGTAACAAAAGACAAAGATGCACCTGGGTCTAGCAAAGCATAAACATGAACATGGAAAATCTGTAACGTACCAGTAACGACATCAGGAGAATTTTTCTGATCCTATCGGGACTGAAGAGCATAGAGTCCATTTGGGCGTTGCCCACTAGTAGCACTGGAAATGGCACCATACTGGTTTGGGCGACTGGACTGAGCTGTAGAATGATTTCGCTGACCCTGAAGACTTGACTACAGACACTCCCTAATTTTGTGGCCTAGTTTTCCATAACCAAAACAGACATCACTATCGGCTCTACAAATGCCCTTGTGGTTCTTACCATAAGTCTGACAAATGGGATTTGTTTGGGTACTGTTAACACTCTCCTGTGATTTAGAGCCTGACACTTTATCTCTATTTCCATCTCCGAACTTCGACACCGGAGAACTGACAGAGAAAAGAGCTGTAACGGCTGACTTGGAGCAAAACTATGAACGGTTTCCTCCATCTAACTTGGGGTGAGCAAAGTTGAAATTACCTGACCTTTCTCTCTTGTTCTACCTCTCTCTAGTCTTAAAATTCTGCTCTTCTACTTGCTGGGCATGGGTCATGAGTCTTGCTAAGGTCATATCACCGATCAACATCGCAGACCTACACTCATTTACCATGCTATCATTGACCCCTGACACTAACTTGCTCATTTTAGCTCTATTGTCTGCAACCACATGAGGAGCATACCTGGCTAGCTGAGTAAATCTGAGAGAATACTCCCTAATTGTCATATTCCCCTGCCTGAGGTTAATGAACTCAAGAACTTTGGCTTTCCTCATCTCTTGGGGAAAGAATCTGTTTAAGACGGTTGTGACAAATTCCTCCCACTCAATAGGGCCTGTATCATCTAACCTCTCAAACTTCCACTGTTTGTGCCAATCATTAGCAACATCTTGTAATTGGTAGGCAGCTAACTCAGCACTCTCAATAGAAGTAGCACCCATGATGCCAATGACCTTCTGGACTTGGTCAATGAACTCCTGAGGGTCCTCATCAGACTTAGACCCATGGAAAGATAGAGGGTTCATACGGGTAAAGTCCTAAACCCTAGCTACTTTGGGAGTGGCCACTGGATTAGTCGGAATGACTGGTGGCCATTCATTCTATGCAGCCATGGACTGAGAAAGTATGGTAAATGCACTCCAAACTCTGTATGGGAAACATGTTCGTCCAAAGGATCTTCGAGCTGAGGAGCTGGCTGGTTTCTTCTCTTTGGGGCCATGGTCTGGAATAAGAGAAGAATGGATTAGACTAAGAGTTTAACTTTTGATTATGCTCACTAGCATGACATAAATAATCAAGAAAGGGGACTATTCCTAAAACATCTTATAGCCTCCCGCACATAAATGTGGCGCGCAACCCACCCATGTACAAGACTCTACTAGATGCGGCTTTCAGACTTCCTCGGACTCTATTGAACCTTAGGCTCTAATACCAAGTTTGTAACACCCCGATTTGCTGAACTGGAATGCTACACGTGCTCATGACCCCAAGGGACCACAAGCTAACCCATGATTGATATTTGTACCTATATATTGCAAATCATGATATAATAATGCGGAATACATGGAACTGTCAGGCCATAAGGTTCAATTGAATACAATCATGTGGGCGAAAATACCCAAAACAACTAAATCTGAACGTAAATCTAAAAGTAGATCTGAAAGCCTCTAAACTATCTGAATAAAGAGATGAAGGAACATGTCTCCAACTAACTTCGTAAAACTGGACTAAAGAAATAGATAAATGAATCAAATCATATTGTCCTCGAATCAATGAGGACTCACTATGTCTCTGCGACTGGAATGCTTCTACTACTACTGCGCTGGAGCTCGTGTCTCGAAACCTATGGTGTAACATAAAAAGAAAGCACAATAGTGTAAATGCATCAGTACAACTAGAGTACTGAGTATACGAGGAAGGTAGGCTGAACATAAAGGGTTTCATGCATGAACAACACTGACTGACTAATATGAAGGTGGGTAAAAACACACATATACAGAAACTGGGACCGTAAATATGTGATAGCATGACTTGTAAGCTAACACATGGTTTATAAATAACTGTCCTAACTGATACTGAAACTGATAACATGGACGACTATATCTGAAAGTCCTGTATATACTGAAATCTGAAGAACACCCTGAGTTCTTTTACTGAGACTGTTACTGAAATTGATAATATGGATGACTGTATCTGATAGTCCTGTATATACTAAAATTTGAAGAACTATCTGAGTTCTTTTACTGAGACTGTAACTAAAACTGTGGGAAGTAGTGTTTAACCGACATGCCCTGTGTATGTCGTTATGGATAAGCTGGGTCCAATCTCTGCCCCGACTGGAGGGGTGTCAATACCGCGCCACTAGTAAAGATAGCTGTGAGTGACCCTTATCTGGCGGGTACTCAATGAGAATGGTGGGAACCCTAAACTGATGGATTAAGCCACCTTATCAACCCTAAGCTGACGGGTTAAAATGTCTCAACCTACACTGGCTACGTAGTTCTGGAAAACAAGGATTGCTACTAAGAATCACAACTGAACTGGCGGGTGAGTTCCCATCCTTGGGTTCACTCGGTGCTAACCTATACTCCCATCTGAAGGACACTGAACTGAATAACTAAGCTGAACTGAATAACTGAACTGAACTGATACTGATTAACTGGATTGATACTAGTGGTATTGTTTAGCAGAGCTAAACTAAGTTTACTGGATTCCAATGACTGATGGAATGTTACTGATATCTGATAACTGACTGAGATCATGAGGTTTTCCTGAGTCACATGACTGACTGAAGTCTATGGAATCAAATCTTGAGTTTGGATATCGTGAAACATGACATTGATTTAGGCACACAGCTATAGTTTTCGGGTACAAGTACCCCCAGGACTCGATAAAAGGAAACTGACACACATGACTGACACTATCATAAGAGTAGAGTCCATAATTTATAATATCATAAGTAGGGATCTCATACTAAGCATGGTTATCAACAATGTATTGCATGGAAAGGATTTCATATCACATGGAAGTACTTGCACAATCTTAATATCATGTTCGTTGCATAATCATATTAGCAACACATATTAATATCATGGAAGTTCATGTGGATTACATGGTTATCATGCATCTTGTTCATAAGAAGGATTTGCAAGTAAAAATAGCATAATCTCATAAGAATAGTTCATGAGTATTCCAACAACATTTACAAGGCACATTAACAACATAGAAGTCATTGGAACGTAAGGGCATATCATGAATCCTTCACTTAGTCATAATTTAGCTATATTGCATGATTTCTAGTTCCTTAGGCATTTTATCAAACACCTTACATGCACATCTTAAGAATAGGTGAATTCATCAAATTATACATCATGAACAACCA